>NC_056524.1:225836712-225858351 GCF_019175285.1 Sceloporus undulatus | reverse complement strand
TATTATTATTATTATTATTATTATTATTATTATTATTATTTCTTATCAATTTTTCCCCATTTGAGAATCTTTCCTCCCTCTGCTTCCTGTGCCTTTGGTCTTTCCTCATTGTTAATGTTGTCAAACCATCTCTGTTTATCTTAATTTATTTTCATAAATCTATTAAATTTACTAGCTACATTCTCCACTCAATTCTGTCTTTATCCAAAACATTTTCTTCTGAAAAGCAGAACCTTAATTATTTGTTGTTCACAGAATCATATAATGTGTCTTCAAGTCATTTCCAACTTATGGCAACCCTTATCATGGTGTTTCTTGAAAAGTTTTGTTCAGAGAGGTTTACCTTTGCTTCTTCTAAGGCTGTATGTGGTTTAGGCCCGTTCCGCACAGGCCAAAAGTACATGCTAAGCGCATACTAGAGTTAGAAAGGGGTGTCCTTTCCGGATGCCCCTAACCCTAGTATGCGCGCAGTGCATACAAAATGGTGGGGCCTGTTCTACACGGGCGCCGCCATCTTGATGTTGTAGATGCCTAGCATCTGCACGTCGCATGACAGAAGTGACGCCGCGAGTGTGTGACTAGCGACTTGTGGTGCCACTTCCAGGGCGCAAAAAGAAGCCACTTTTTGCGGCTTCTTTTTGTTGCGTCTGGGAATCGCGCAGCTTATCCGCTGCAGTTCCCGGACGCAGCAACCAGCGGCGCCGGCAGAGCGCCGTTTTTGGGCGCTCTGTAACACGCCTTAGTTTCCATTGCCAAGTGGGGATTTGAATCTTGTTCTCCAGAATCATAGGCCATCGTCCAAATCCTTACTTCAAATACTGAGCTGATTGGGGGTCAGGGGGAGCTATCTGGAAAGAAAATAATAAAAAAGACAAAAACTTGTAAGGATGAATGTTACTACATGTCCCTTTAAAAATATTACTTTGGGCTGTCAGTCACTTATATCTGGATCCTTCCTAGCAACCTATATTAGCATTACATAATAATGTTTTTAATCGGGTTTCATACTGTTTAAAATGTTACATGGTTTTGCTTGTAAACCAGAGTTTGGAAGCAATAGAATACAAACAAAAGTGTTTTTGAATTTAGTACTATTTTTCCAATTATGAGAGTATAAGTAATGGTAGCTAAGTAAATACATGCATGTGTAAAATTGTAATTGTTCCTTAATGTTCTCTGTTCACCCAAATTAAAAGGACTGCGCATTTACCTAGCAACTGGTCCTAGGCTATCATAATCCCTATCTACAAAAAAGAGGATAGGAATGATCCCTCTAATTTTCACTCCATTAGTCTACTTTCAGTAGTGGGTAAAGTTTGTTCCCAATACCTCCCCAAACAGGCCCATTTGCTGGATTGATGATGCAAATATCCTAGGGGATGAGCAGGCTGGCTTCAGAAAGGGCAGGTTAATTCTTGTTCATTGCTTCATTTTAAACCACCTGTGTGAAAAATATACAAGATCACAAGGTACAGATCTTGTCTTCATAGATTTGAAATCATCTTTTGATTCAATACCCAGAGATGGACTGTGGGCCATACTTCTTTCCCCTTCTATTAATAAAAGAATACTTCTGCTAATCGTGAGCCTGTATCAGAATACTACCATACATATGAGATGTGGTGTACAGGTTAGCCTAACCAAAGCTATCCCTGTTGTAAAGGGAGTACATCAAGGCCATATTCTTGAACCTCTATTATTCAACTTGTACCTTAATGACCTTTCTGCAATTTTCTCCTCAGAGATTTTTTATGCCTCAGAATTGGCCACAGTTAGTATCCCCTTGCTCTTGCATGCAGACAATGGAGATTATCAGACGGGGGAAAAGATGGGACTAAAAGGCATACTCCTGGCATAAGATTTTCAGATGACATCGTGCTCATCTAGGATTTCTCCCGTGAAGATCCAGCAACAAACATTCACAAGGAAGTCCCAGGAATGGATTAGTTGCAGGAGCATTCCTGGATCTTCATGGGATAAATCCTGGATTATGCCAGGAGTATGAGTTTTACTCCAGGCTTTTTTCCCCATCTGAAAATCTCCAGTGCTGCCCTTCTTTCCTTTAGTAAAGTTGGCCTAAAGGAAATGTTGAGAACGTTTACAGATAACTGTAAAGAAAACCTGCTAACTATTAATTTCAGCAAAACCCAAATTAAGTTTTTTACCCAGATTCTCCTTCACAGCTGGACAAAACATAGAACAAGTTAGATGGTCTAAGTACTTAGGTGTTATTTTCCAGTCTTCTGGCACTTGGGTGTCTCACTGGATTTTTGCTATTCAATCAGCATCTAATAGAGCCAAAGCTATAGCTCATTTTTTTACATGTATACTAAAAGAAGACAGTTCATTCCTGCTGCATTCAGGTGTTACCACAATTGTTGTTTGGCATTCCAGTCTGGATTATGGGCCTTTCTCCAGAACTAGAATAAACACTTTCAACCACTCCTATGGCAATTGCTCTGTGTATCAAATTGTGTGCCATCAGCAGTTTCATGGTTTGAAGCTGGCTTTGCATCAGTGGAATATACTGGTGGTGTTGCCTACTAAGAGACTAGATAAAATCTTTTATGCAGGACCTGAATCAGGCTGTATGCATTTTCTTCAGGAGGACAACTATATTAGCCAGTGATCTAAAGTAGACAAATTACAGAGAATAGGTTTCTCTGATAAAAAATTTCCAACTCAAGACTTTTCTAAAGCAAAATTTATTCTTGATCACCATATTGAAGACCTAGATATGCAATATTTTCTATCTGCTGTTCTCACTTTCTGTTCTCCAATTAATCTAGGGTTGGCATGTAATATCAGATGGTTCCAAGTGTCGAACTTGTGATGTTCCTATCATTTTGCATTACAATGATATTTTAAGTAAAAGTAAATTAGTTACTGGTGAGAAATGAAAAGCAAAGAGTTACTGTAGATTTTTGTGGGTTTTTCGGGCTATATGGCCATGTTCTAGAAGAGTTTATTCCTGACATATCACCAGCATCTGTGGCTGGCATCTTTCTCTTGCCCATGAAAGCCTTCAACTTCACAAAGAGTTACTATTCAAAATATAACTATAATGATAAATTAGAGGCTAAACAGACCGGTAAGAAATGCCAGAATTGTAGTGACCGCATGCCCCATGTCTCAACTCTGTCCTGCTGCTGGCGTCACACCACCCACCCGCCCACCTGCTTGGTGCAGTGTTGAGATGTGCTGCACCGAAGAAACGCCAAAAAGCTGCTGCCACAACAGCAACTACAACTTTTTGCTGTTCTAAAAAGGAACAGCATTTTGCTGCTTCTTTTAGAGTGGCAAACCATTGGACTGAGCTGCAGCATGCAGTTGCTGCGGCCCCTGAAAAGGGTGGAGGGACACCACGCTATTCGGGCGGTCTGTTCAGACCCTAACTATTTAGGGGGTAGCTTGGTTTGATATTGTAACTAATTAATTTTTTAAAGTAACTTGCCAGGCTTTATTGTAAACTGCCTTAATGAATGAATGAAAGTCACAGTAAACAGAAACATTGTATAGCAGTACAGTACTTGGGTAGACCAGAACAGACAGAAAGGACATGAATGTGCCAGCTACATTTTATATCTTACAAGTTTTACATATTAGCTTCCCAAATGTATTAGCCTGGAAAAGGGTTTTCTTGGCTCTTGTTTCCTTATAGATGGAGCATTCTGGCCATCCTGTGCCAGCTCCTCCTGTCACTAAAAAGCAGGCAATTGAAATATTTTAGCCATGAGCACTTGTAAAGTGTCTGCTAACACAGTGGTTCATCAGTCCCTTCATCCATCCTTTAATTTATCCTGTCTTTTCCACAAAGCTTAGACTCTTGCAGGTTTACAAAATACAGATAATTATAAATAAAAATACAAGTGGCTAAAAACATTTTAAGTTTAAAATTATATGTTTTAATGCTATATCATTATAATGAGATAACAAGACCTCCCTGTAAATCTGAATAGACAGAGGTACGTTTGTGCAGGAGCAGGCACTCATCAAGGATATTTGTACATATGTAAAAATCAGGGAGGAAGCCCTGTATCAGTAAATACTAATTAAACTTTTTCTTGTTAAGCATTTCTTGGAAAGCAAAGCCACCAAGGCTTTGTTTCTCCCATTTAAAAATCTGGGTCTTCCAGAAAATGTAACTGGCTGGATCAATTTTTCAAATTTCACAGGCAACTGTCTATTCCTCTGGTATTGACTGGCATGGCAATTTGGCACCTTAATCACCACTCAATTCCCTCTCTGTTGGCTCCAGATGGAAATTATTAGCATTTTAAAAAATTATGTCAATGAAGAACTTAAGTGGAAAATCAGTAGACAAGTTTCAAGAGACACAGCAACTGTTAACAAAGTTAAATCATTCTTTTGTCTTTCTAAAAACTTTACATTTGGTTCTGGTCCCCAAAGGTTTTAACAAGTCTTTTATTCTAGAAACTGTTTAAATGTGAGAGCTGCAGAGAGAATGGGCATTCAGCCAACAGATAAGCTGTGATACTAACAAATGTAAGTCTAACCTTACATGATACATCTAACTCAGCCTTTCCCAAACTTTGATCCTGGAAGAACCCTTGAAATAATTTTCAGGTCTCAGGGAACCTTTGAGAAAAAAATTCTTATACTACTGCTGACTCTGCATTAAGTTGCAATTCTAATAATACAACAATAATTTACAATAATTGTCTTTTGGACAGAGAATTATATTTTGGCTAACCTTTTGGTGTGATTCTTCCTCCCCACAAAGGATGTCAATTCTAATGGAAATCAGTAGTGTATGTAAAGGAAACTTCAGGGTTTCCCCCCTTTTTTCCCTATTTGATATTTTTTAAACCTTATCCAAGGAGGCCCAAAAAGTCTTATCACAAATTTCTGTTCTACAACATTCTAATAAGGTATGGGATGAATAAGAGTACGTTTCCTCTCTAATTAAAAGTACAAATGACTTTTTAGAAAGCTTGTCCTTAAATGCCTTACTTTTCTAGAAATTAATTTCTTTTCTTTCTTTCTTCTTCATTAATTTTAAAAACCCATCAGGCAAACTTAATGCCTATCTATTTAATTACTGGCTTGAGCAAAAATGGGATTAAATTTTTCCTAAAGATAGGTTTTGTACATTTAATTCAAATAAAGGTTGTATAGTTATTTGAATTAATTAATTATATTTATGAAAATTTTTGACTATGTTCATTAATAGTAAGGCTACTAAAACCATAAGCCAAACCAATATGGGGGGAAAATCGCCTAAGGCATAATTTTACACAAGACTCTGGAAAAACATTTCCTTACTGAGCAACAAGATCAGGCTCGAAATTCCTTCTTTAGAATGAAATTTTCCTTCCCAATTTCTGCAACACTGGTAGAGTTTACTCCTAAGTCAGGCAATGATGCAAAAAAGTTTGGGGAGTTAATTTGGGAAGAGGCTGACATGATCAGCCTACCACTCTCCCTTCTGTGCAATACAGCCCTCACCGGTTATCTATAGCATCCTCAGTCTGGCATCAAAAACTGAGAATAGACTAGGGTTGGGAAATTAAAACAAACAAACAACCCCACACAAAACCCAAAAAACACTTTTTTTGTTTAAACCAATTTCCCCCCTTCTTTCCATTTAAACCAATTTTTTTCTTGCATTATTGTGTAGGATTACACCAATATAGGACTTAATCAGAAAATTCAGTAGCACAATACAGTTCAGATGTTATAATTGCTCTTTGAAAAGTGTTCTTTTAAAGCAAGTTATTTAGGTTGAACATATATTATTTGATGGTTTTGCTCCTGAATGGCATTTCTTGCACTGTAAAATGAAGTTATTAAAAAGAAGCAACTGAGACTGGATACTGGTCTAACAATGAAGAACGGCCAATAAGATGTTAAAGTTAACATGTTTAAATTAAAACAGTCACTGTTGCAGTAAGAGGATTGGGAAATAGTAATATTAGCCAAACATTTTTTAAAAAATATATAAATGATCACTTCATTATATTTC
Source organism: Sceloporus undulatus (assembly GCF_019175285.1). NCBI lineage: Eukaryota > Metazoa > Chordata > Lepidosauria > Squamata > Phrynosomatidae > Sceloporus > Sceloporus undulatus. The sequence continues at coordinate 225,852,365 of NC_056524.1, read as the reverse complement.
ACTGAACTGAATTATTTATTCAAAAAAGCCATTTGTTTTAAACCAAGGTTCAAACCAGGTAACCCTGAAATGGACTCTACCAAATGAAAATGGTCCCATTGTACACTGCCATACACATCTGAAAGACAAAATTACTCATAGGGTAGTTGGTCACTGACCACCATGACAAGTACAGTATTGCACTACCGGAGCAGCCTGCAGCAGCTTGGAGCCTGGTTCAACTCAAGGATTCTCCTTGTTTGCTCTCACAGCCAGCCTGCTCTGCTTAACAACTGTGGGAGTAACTCCTGAGGAATCCTGCTTCTTTTTTGGCCCACATGGCAGCAGTTTTTTGAGCCCTAGGCTGCATCTGCACTGCAAAAATAATGCATGTTGACACCACTTTAACTGACAAGATGTAATGCTGTGGATTCCTGGGATTTGAAGTTTTTGTGCCACCAGAGCTCTCTGTCAGAGAAGGTTAAAAATCTCACTAAACTACAGATCCCAGAATTCTATAGCATTGAGCCATGGCAGTTAAAGTGGTGTCAAACTGTATTATTTTCGCAATGTAGATGCAGGCCCAGTGGGCTAACTACATTTTTTTACTAAGGATTTCAGATTTTATATATCATCATTTTTTTTCCTTCAAAATTCACTGATTTTACAATGGGTGCTGAAAGCAATCAAGAAATAGCCATGGTATTAAGAAAGACAAAAGCATCTGCAATTAACAAGTCCTAGACTCCTTTCTGGACTTCTGGGCCATTAATTTGTACTAGTCTTTCTCTCTCCATCAATATTTTCCTCCAGAGCCTCCTTTGTTTTAGCTATATTTTTGAGGCAAAGAGAAATGTTCCCCTGAGGCCAGTGAGTACTTTCTGAACCAACAGGCTGACACTTCATGGCTTCTAGTTATTTGTAATATTTCAACATTCGAATCAAATTTTGTAGGCATATACCCCAGAAAATGATACACAGCTATTTATTTATTTTCTGAAAGGGTGGCCAAAGGTTAGTCCTAAGACTGCATATGATCCCCCTTTTTCCTCCTTCTTCCTAGATTCTAGAAAAAGAAAGATTTTGTTTTTTTAAACAAACCAAAACTGAAACAGAAGCATCAAGGTTCCTTTGCATATGTTACAGTGCAGTTTCCAAAGCCAGAGTGTTATAAAATTTCCCCCAGCACTCATTTTCTGAATCCTTTTGCTGGCAGCTAGTGACTCCCCCCCCCAAAGTCATTAAACTAAAAGTGATTCCCCCTTTCTGCAGCTGTTTAAAATAAAGCAGAAGAGCTATCTTGCTTGCTCCTTCCCTTTTCCTTATCAGCATATAGAAATGTGTCGAATATGTCTGTTGGAACTGTGTTTCTGTACTGTGGTGATCAGTAGTCAGACTGTGGAAGTATAGGCTATCATTTCCATGCTCCACTACAATCACTGATAAATATCATCAAAGCAAATAATCATTGGAAGTTGCATATTTCTGAAGTTTTAGAAAATGAGGTGCATTTACTTATTTCAGATTGCTTCCTTCTCCCCCTGTTTCAAGGCTGATAACATAACATCCAATTAATTATGGTGGGCAAATACACAAAGCAAAGTAGAATGACCTTCCCTTTCGTCTCATTCCTGGTACTGGGCAGTCCTTCAGTTGTTATGCAATCTGTACACTTCAGCCCTGGAGATAGAAGTCACTGAACCATACAGTCTTTAGCAGTGAAACCTTACTTCTGCAACTATTTTTGCTCACTCTGAAAAGGCCTCCAGGAATAGAAGCATACTGTGAGCATCCTCCCTCATCACAGTGGTGTTTTAGCCATAGAAAATCTGTTTTGAGATTGCCCTTTATCTCACTTCCTCATGATACAAAGGACAACTGGAGACTATTCTATTCATTCCCATTGTTTTCTTGAGGCATGTCTGAAAGCCATGACTGTTTTTTTTTTTCCAATCTTGAGATTTAAAATTTGCTTTAATATCTGGGATGATAAACAAAGTCTTGACCAAATTGTCTTCTTAGCTTGAATGCAGAGCTACTGAACCAATTGTATTTACCTATATGTTAACTTGACATTCAACCATTGATTCTAGTTGGGACTAACCAAAATGGTTCCACCTGATTTCAGTGGGCTTGTCTGTATTAAGTGCATTAAATGCTTGTATTTAAGTGCATTAATTATTAGATCCAGGCGTGAATGCAGTTTATTTACAGAATAAAACATAATAGCCGCCATTTTATACACAGCAGTTAAGTTAACCAATGAATCTTTCAGTTCATCACTAATTTTATCAGTGATCTATGAACAAGATTGATGGAGTCCCCAATAATTAATCAGATAATTATAGTTACTACATTTATTGGCCAGTCTTCATGAGAAATATCAGGCCTAAGCCCAATTGTTAGTCCACTAAATATTACATAAGTGTTCACGACCATGTCCGAACTGGTTCAATGGGTCCTCTCTAATTGGTACTAACAATTGGATTTAGGCCCTGGGGGTAGGTTTAGAATTCAGAATCAATAAAAAAGTGAAGCTCAGGATAAAAGCAACACAAAATCTTTAAAACTGCAAGCAGGAGCTATAAAACCAGTAACATCAATACACCCAGCAGGGCAAACAAATGAATAAATAAAGATTTCACAAACTCAGACCAGCCATAAAACAAGAAGGAATGTGAAATCCATGTTCTCTAGAGATTAGAGAATTTTGGTTCTCTTAGTTCTACACTTAGTTAGAACAAGAAGCTTGACCTTAGAAGTCAGATATGGCTGCTTTATCAGGACACACCAATCCATCCTATTCTTTATTTGCCTTCATAAGCAGAATTGGTTGTACACATTCAAAAGATTAGTTCTTCAAGGATTCCAGTTTCCTAGAAATGAAACCCTCAGCTTCTCTTCTGCTGTAGCTAAAGAACAGAAGCAGCAACTTAACTGCATAGTTATGGTGATATGAGCCTAAATTTACTTTACACTTGCCAGTTTTGCAGCAACTGGGTTTGAGATAGAAAGAGAAACAGATGTAGAAATATTAACATATAAAACAAATCTTTCTGTTAATAGCAGTGAATTGCATAAAGAAGATGTTGATGGCTGCAACTATATTTTCCTGTCTAAAGGTAAACAAGCATTTTAATAGATTGCAAAAAGTTATGTTTTATCTATTCCTGATGTTTATTGTTCTGAAGTGTCTACACCAAACTCCAAACTACTTTTAAAAACTAGAAAATATTTGGAGGGTCCCTTCACACTACATGATTATAGCTCTATATTCCACTTCAATGGCCATGGCAAAATCCTGTGAAATCCTAGGATCTCTAGTTTTTTTAAAGCACTAGAGCTCTTTGTTTAAGAATTCTAGATATTCATCCCTAAACTGCAAATCCTGGCAGTTAAAGTGGATTCAACTGTGCTCTTATTGTGTAACATGAAAGGGCTATAGGTGAATACACTGAAGGTGATTGTTGAACACGAAATGGCCATGTGATAACCATCATCCAAGTAGCTGTTAGTATCTTAGTTTTAAAGTAACGCTGCAGTGTGAACACATTGATGATTAATGGCACCCCACTTTATGCAGAGCAAATCTTTCTCTTTTTAGCTCAATGTCTTGTTTATGCCATTAAGAGGGAATGATCAATATTCCTTCAAAGTTGGGATTCTTCAAGAGAAATACAGTAATATACCAGGCAGTCCTGTGAAATAGTTGGGATTAAAGTTTTTGGAAAGTATTTGAACAATTAATAGGTTCTGTCACATTCACATATTTTTTCCCCATGGAAAATGGTCAAACAAATTCAGTGCCTCACCAAAACCCTCTAGACTTGCTAATGTTAAGTATAGTGGAAATGAGATAATCTGGCTCCCACTGTTAAACTAAATGGATTTGGCCCAGGGCCATGTTAGTTATTATTAGGCCAGTGAAAAAATTAACACATTAGCCTGTCTATTCTCAACACATACAGATAGGTCCTCTGCGTTTGCCAGATAAAAAACAGGATGCACAGTGAATTTTTAAAGTTTTATTTTCTAGTGCAGTTGGGAGGAAAAGAAAAGAAATCAGACTTGAAAAGTGATCCGTATTCTTTGCTTTTGTGGAGCCACTCTTTCTTTCCACTTGAAAGATTCTAATTTACTTTTGACAATTGTGGCTGGGGAGTAGTGAACACATTTCATTGAAGATAGGGGGTGCTAAAACATTATTAATAAGATATAGGAAGCTGTCTGATAGTGAATCATGTCACTGGCCCATCTAGTTCTGTTAATGATGGGAAGATTATTATTGTTCCTTCCACAGGCTGAAAGCAGGGTTCTCAAAAGTTTGGAGAATCTATCAAGAAGTACAATAGACCAGCAGGAATCTTGCATAAGCTTTTCCCCATATATGAATCTCCCAAAATGTTGCAGAGGAATTGTTCTACTTACAAAAAAGATTGGTATTTTTTTGTGGAAAAAAATGATTTCTGTACAAAGGGCTGGTGGGATGTTTTTCTATGGTCAGAATCCTCTTATCATGATGTACATTATGTAACTTTATGATTACTTAGATATGTAGCAAAGGTGCTAAGAAACTATGAAGATACATAATGGGACACCAGCAAGAGTGTCCCAGTGTGCATCAGTCCCAATGGGCATTGGTCACTTTGCTTGTTCCCTGCTGTAATACCTTCCTCTGAATCTGAGAGTATGTGACGTGTCAAAGGTCACCCAGTGGGTTTCCATGTAATTCAAGCACTGGTCTACCAGAGTTCCAGTCTAAGTCAAACCACTATACCATGCTGGTTCTCATGTTATATTTTAGGTTTATATCTATATCTACATATCATTGAATACCAAAGCCAGGATTGTTCATGTCATCATAATCATAGAGTTGGAAGAGACTTCAAGAACCATCCAGTCCAACCCCATGTTGTGCAGGAATACACAACAAAGCACTCCTGACAGATGGCCATCCAGCCGCTGTTTAAAAACCTCCAAAGAAAGATACTCCACCACACTCTGAGGCAGCATATTCCACTGTTGAACAGCTCTTACCAACAATAAATTCTTCCCAGTGTTTAGGTAGAATCAATGTATGTGTAGTTGTGAAAGCTGAACAATGAAGAAAGCTGATTAGAACAGAATCAACTCATTTGAAATGCTGGATACCATGGACAGACAAAAAACAAATAAATGGGTCAAAAACAAATCTGAACTCTCCCTAGAAGCAAAGATGACTAAACTGAGACTGTTGTACATTTGCCATATCACAAGAAGACAGGACTCATTAGAAAAGACAATAATGCTTGATAAGCTGGAAGGCAATGGGAAAAGAGGAAGACTGCATTACAGGTGGAGGGACTCAATCAAAAAAGCTTTGGCCCTGAGTTTGCAAGACCTGAGTAGTGTTGTTGATGATAGGGTGACTTGATGGTCTCTCGTTCAAGTATCGCATTGCTATAAGTCAAAGTCAACTTGTTGGCAATTAATGACATCAATAAGCTTAACACCATGCCCATGTTCCATAGTGGCAAATACCATAAACTTTGGTATCACTTTTGAAGACTTAAGACATTAGAATCATAGCTGAGATAAAGGTGTAAGTGTAATATTCTGTATTTCAAGCACAAAGTCTCAGACTTTTTTCAAAGAAGCAAGAAAAGGTGTAAAAGGCAATGAGGAATACCTAGCTATCTAAAAACTGAAATATTGGCATGGAAATTGTTGCAAACAGAGTGGACAACATTTTAAATTCTATATGAAGTACTAGTCCCACCATGAAAGAAAAATATATCCAATATTGTCTATGAAGACTATAGTACATTGAAAGTCTGTATGCATGTTCTGGACACAGTTACTTAATCTTTGACCAAATCTAAGCTCTACCTCCAGCACACATCTTCAAATAGGCTAGAAGTGAATGAAATTTCTCAGCAACTGCCCAACAATGTCACAACTACCTCAAACAAACTGTTGGTCATGAAATATACAGCTGAGAATGTTTTATTCTGATAAGTTGTAGAATATACAGCACTGAAATGCTGAATAGTATATTTCAGCAATAAAATATTTGACTGATCACTCTGTAGTGGCACTCACAGAAAAGCTTCAGTTGAATACTTTACTTTGTTGATTACTGTGCCTTGTAATGATCTGGCCCAGAAATGTTAATAAAAAGCTTTGGACAATTAAATTGATGGATTATTAAGGTCAGCCTTCTTGAACAGCTTGGTTGCCTCTCTACACACTAGTTTATTAATTACCTGTCCTAACTGTATGTAGTTTCATTAACAGGCCTATCAATCTAAGACACCTTATTAAAAAGTACAAAACTATTCTTGAAAACATAAATGTTTAAGGAATCTAAATTGAATATTCTTGGAGACAATGTCCATCACAAGGAAAATGTTTGGGTCGTATTCAGAGCATCATGCTACTTCTTGAATACATACCTGAATAGTTCTCAGTATGATGGAGAAAGATCTGTCTCCATGCTGGGCTACATGTACAAATCATAAAAAGGAAGAAAGGAGGGAGGGAGAAAAAGGAATGTGGCAGCACTTTTAAGACTAACTGGTTTTTATCTTTGCATGAGCTTTCATGGATATAAACCCATGTCTTCAGATAGAGTACATCCCTTTTTTTTCATCCTCTTCCTCTGCTCCTTTTTATGCTGCAAAAAACTGACATGGCTACTTCTTTGAAAATATGTACAAAGCAGTGTATACAGGAAGAGATCTCTGCAGGAACTCATTCATGGTTCCTGATCAAAAGCTGACCAAAAGTGTACATTGCTCTTTGTGTATACAGTCTATAGAGAAAGCACAGTGTTCATATGAACAGATCAAAATGTGGAGGGGCCACCCCTTTTCTCCAACTTTCTCTTTCTGACATCCCCCCTCTTCTATTTTTCTCCTCTTCTCCATCCATGTTGATTGGAGATGATGGGGGTAATAATCCAATACATAGGAAAGGAAGAATGTTGGGAACTATTAGATTACATGTATTCTGGTCATAAACACCACTGACTTTTAGAGGAGAGATATTTTTAAATCTAGTTACTCTTGGCCAAAACATTGAAAGGCTGCAACAGATTCAATGTGATGTTGCATATTCATTTCTTCATTACAGTTTATAACCATGTTGTACATGGTTAATGTGTCCTGTTAATCTAAGCAAGTTGCCTAGAGGGATTTTCTGATGGGAAGACTTTAATAAATGTGGCAAAGCACAGCCTCAGATTAGTTTTAATGTAGTTTGGGGTGATCTTCACTTATACAACAATGGGAAAACAGGAAATTTTAAACTCATGGTCTCATCCTTACCCCTTATCCCTACTGCCCAGTCATAAAGGAATAATGGGGGTGGGTAAATTAGGAAATCATTATGCCAAAGCTTACATGATGTTTAGGTGACATAAAGATCAGATATAGGTGATGATAAAAGGTCATTAGTAATATGCAAATAGAGAGCTTATATGGGCCATCATACCCAAAGAGCCAAGATCATCCAGATGAGACAGTGCCACTTGTTAGAAAGAAGTTTTTGTTGACAGAAAATAGATGCAGCAGATGTTATATAGCAGATGAAGTTCTGTATTCTGTCTACCATGGAGGGTCCTAAATCACAGAAAACATGTTCTTTTGAGAAAAGAAGATTAAGAGGTGATATGATAGCCCTGTTTAAATATTTGGAGGGATGTCATATTGAGGAGGAGGCAAGCTTGTTTTCTGCTGCTCCAGAGATCAGGACCTGGAACAATGGATGCAAGCTACAGGAAAAGAGATTCCACCTCAATATCAGGAGGAACTTCCTGACAGTAAGGGCTGTTCGACAGTGGAACAAACTCCCTTGGAGTGTAGTGGAGTGTCCTTCCTTGGAGGTCTTTAAGCAGAGGCTGGATGGCCATCTGTCGGGGATGCTTTGATTTGGATTTTACTGTATGGCAGGGGGTTGGACTGGATGGCCTTTGTGGTCTCTTCCAACTCTATGATTCTATGAGATCATCTCCCTGGTGCATGCCCCCATCTCTAAACCTTAGGGAGAGACATGGCAGTTCAGTAGAGATTATTTGATTGGTGGTTATTGTCCAAAGAGCTAGACAAAGCTGTCAGCCCCTATAGGGAGTTGTATGCAGTAAGCCAAGCAATTCAGGCTTATTGTCCAAACAGCTAGGCAAAGGCAAGATTCTTCTCTCCAAGTTCTCAAAACTAGAAAGAGAAAAAGGAGGCAGAGCTCCAGCTGTTTTCACAGATAGTACATGAAGCTAATGAGCTGCCATTCTCCTGTTGTTTCTTGATCTGTAATCCATCCTGTGGTGATACCTTTCTTGGGACAATCAAAAGGCAAAAAAAAAAAAAAAAAAAAATTTACATCATTTTAGCTTTTGAAGATTCACAGCCTTCGTCATCAGACAGAGATGACAAAATAGCATACAGGGGAAATAAAGTCACAGTACTGTAGTTCCACAGTCTATATTCTACTTTGGATGTTACAGGAAATGTAACTTTCTTACAAATTTCTTCATCTCCATGGCCATAAGATGAGTGAGAACAAAGCAAATAAAACAGCAGCAGTTGGGGTCCTCCATTTGAAAGTATAAAACACTTACTGTATTTCAATCTATCCAATTTGAAGCTGTAGGCCACTATTGCAGAATAATATCTGTTATTCCAAAAGATCTTTTTGCTCCTGGAAAATCATGCCAGGGTGACTAAGAATTCAGTGATGCCTAATAGTGTTGACTGTTCTGTGCCTGTTTTTGGCTGTGCTATAATATCTTGTGAATAATTCATTTTCACATATTTATGACAATTTCTCCTAGTGATAATATTTCATGTCTCCTACAAAAAGCAAGACATGGATGATAGTCCCAAATGCAAAACAACGGGGTTCAGTCTAGGAAACAAGCCAAAAACAAGTGCCTTTGCAAAGGGAATGGCATGACCCCAAACCAGAAACCATTAATTCATTCATTCACATGGTGTTTGGGCCATTAGTAGTAGCCCAAATGTTTTCTAATGGGAAGGAAGATGTAACAGTGGCATCTGTGGTCCAATGCATGCATACAGCACACAGTCATACTGAATTTTTCTCTGGCTTTTTAAAAACAACAACATAAAACTCCCTCTGCGGCTACAAGTTGATGTAGAGGAATAGCAGGAATAATTATTGAATCATTTCATTCACATTCATTTATTACATTTCTATCTTGCTTTTCCACTAAAAAAGTAGTGTGCAAGGAAGTCGGCAATGTCACTACAATATTCAAAACAAACTGAAACAATTTAAAAACAAATTACAAATGGATGAGACTATACAACCATTCACGTCATCACATTTACCAAGCAATTGAAATCACCACAATAATCAGAAGTTTCAAAAGCCAGTTTGAATAGATCTCTCTTTACAACTTTCCTGAAAACAATGACAACTGATCTGAGGTTTTAGGGGAGTATATTCTACAGTATTCTAACTGCTAGAAAGACAGCATGGTATAGTGGTTTGAGCACTGGACTACAATTGGAGTTCAGGATTAAAATTCTTGCTCCATCATGGAACCCCACTGGGTAGCCTTGGGCAAGACACATTCTCTCAGCCTCAGAAAAGCCAAGCCAAGAAAACCCAATGATAGGCTTGCCACAAGTCAGAAATGTGCAGCAAGTACAGACCAACAACTGTACAGGCTAGGAGCAACACTCTTTCCCTTATTTCTGTTTTCATAGTCATGGGGGATAATGCTACTGGCAGAAGTGACATGCCTTTGAGTGGAAACATGCCCCAAGAGATTCTGGAGCTTGGATTTAGGGGTTTTTTTGTGTGATAAAAAAGTGTTTGTAAGATTTATTTTGGAGTTGAGGCATACTAGAAAATACAGCCAGATCCAAATGTCTTAGGTGTTGCTGATATCAATGAGTTTTATGGGAGGTAAACACGGATATCTGTTCAGAATTCCTACTGAGTTCAGTGGGGCTTACTTCCAGGAAAATGGTTTTGGGATTACTGCCCAAATTAATATTATCTGCAATATTTTAATTTAAACATTAAATCTCATGGCCTTTAAATTTTATTACCACCATTCATGACTATAGTCCTGTTGAGATGACTCATATACAAAGCGGAAACATTAAATAACAATTAAATCAATGGGCTGGAACCTGACTAAAGGTTCTTTGGGGCTCTGTAGAAATAGTGCAATTTGACATCACTTTAGTTGCTGTAGCTCTATCCTATCTAATCCTGGGATTTGTAGTTTTATAAGATTTCTCTGCCAAGAAGTGCTGGTGCCTCACAAAACTGAAAATCCCAGGATTCTGTAGGATGGAGCCATGGCAATTAAAGTAGTGTCAAACTGCATTATTTCTACAGTGTAGATACACCCTACATTAGTGATGCTTCAATTTAATTGAAATCAGTGGGACATGACATGTTCTACTGAGCTCAAAGCATGGCTGACAGTGTAATCCTCACTAAAAGATTCACTGGTTGTGTGTGTGTGTGTGTGTGGGATTAGCACACACTGATTTCAGGAGTCTGTTAATAGAGCAATCTGGTGAGATCTGTTGATGAGAAAGCCGGAAAGGGGCCTGCAGAAGTGTCAGGGCAATGAAATCAGAGCCAGTGTTTCTACAGCCAAGGGACAGTGCCGCAATGCTAACACCAAGTTTGGCCAAGCTGAGGGTAGTGTTGTGTCTCTAGTTCAGAAACATTTGGATTCAGCTTGGTGACTCTTTGCTATTTTGGCCATTTATGACTAATGTAATCTAGATCCATTTCATTTCCTGAGACTGCAAATTAAAACAGCAGTCTAACAATAACAATAACAATCCTGAATAAGTCAACCCTGTGTGAGTCCTATGAATTCAATAGGCCTACCTGATTTAAAACCATTAACTAGATGTAGACCAAGAAACAACAATTAGAGGTGACAGTAAAATAAACGAGCACAATATCTTTAATGAAAAGCAGAGGAGATGAAAACAAGCTTTTAATACTCCTTCAAAAACTAGTAAAGAAGGGTCAAATGGGTCTTCTTGTGGAAGCAGTCTCACAACAATGGGGCCTGAATTAAAAAATCACTCATATGTGATATCAGTGACCATTCCTGAACTTGATCAATAGTGAGGAATATCTGAAAACTCCCATGATCCTTCCGAAAACTCCATGCCTCTGCTGGCTAGGAGTGAAGAAGGTTGCATGTCAGGAACATATGGTGAGCTACAGGTTGCCTGTTCTTGATTGTGATGTTGAGCCAATGAGCAAAGACTCTTAGACTTTTAAAGTCTTGGAAACAAACCCTGAAGGTTTGAGATACACAAAAGTGTGGGAAATGTAGCTGTTTTTTGGGTTAGAGTTAGCAACCTTTGTATACCTATTCTCTCTAATTGTCAGATTGTATGTTTGCTGACTTCCTGTTTTGTTTTACCATACACTCTCTCTTCCTGCATCACTCTATACTGCAAATATTTTCTTTCTTTCCTTACTCTTCTGCATTATTATATGTCTGATTAAGAACCAGCAGTTTGTAAGACAAGCTACTTTTATGTCTTACATAGAAGACTAAGGGGCTCTACAGACTGCTGGATTGGGCCATGGCAACTTCGCACAATTGCCCTGATATAGTCTTTTGAGGGGGCAAAAAGGAGCCACAAAAAGCATCTCCTTTTTGCATCCTTGAAAGGGTGCCATAGCTGTGCCGGCATGGCTATATGGTGCCCCTTTGATGCTGCATCATCTGGACACAGTGCCGGAGGTGCACCATGATGCTGCGTGCCATCTGGAGTGGTGTGCGGCTTCAGGGTGGCCTGGGGGTGGAATCAGGCATGCGTCATCAGGACGCTGTGCCCCGATTCTGCCCCCAGGCCAGCCTTTCAGGCTGGTTTGTGAAGGCCATAAGCTTACTTCTTTTCTCTGCTAGACACTGCATGTGGGGTTGGGTGGAACTGGGTCTTGTTGTTGTTAAGCTTCTGCCTTGCCAGATTGATTAATCCAGTACTGCCTCTCCTATCCCAACAATCAACACTACTGACTGACGTCATAGTGTAGAGAGGGGCCTTATACAAGCCCCATTGAAATGAATAGAAGTCATACATGAATGCTACCTCAGTTTTCTAGCATGGCTTCCTTTCATTCCAGAGAATCCACATCATGGATTAGCCCATCGCTCTGTCCTTGTTATATTTTTATTGTGTTTTTTAATTGTGTTTTTAATATATATTTTAATTGTACATTTTTAATCCTGTTTTAAGGGGGGAATTTGGGACACAATATTGTAAATGTGGATTTTAATATGTTGTGAGCCGCTTTGATTGTCTTGTAACAGAAAAGCAGGATATAAATAAAAGTTTTATTTTATTATTTATTTATTTAAGTTTGTTGTACAGAAAAATTTCATACTGCAGCATGCTCTGCAGCAGAAGTGCTCTAGTAATGGAAGGTGAGAAGCCAAAGCATTTGATAATTTTCTGAAATACTTCCTTGCAATGTGGTCAGGGTTTCTGGAGCTAGTGAATTTCCACTCCTCCCATACAGTTTCTTTTATTTCATTTCCTTTGGCTCAGATTATAAATGGGCAGATAGGCTAGGAGTAATACAATCTTTCAGATGTTGCTAAACTTCAGATTTTATGATCTGTCACCAATGACTATGCTGGCTAAGGCTGTTGGGAGTTACACTCCAACAATATCTGGGCCTGCACCATTTCTCCCAAATTTTGTACATGGTTAAGTAATGCAATATTCTTCTGATTGTATCCCATTAACTTTAATGGCACTAGTTATGGATGTTAGAGCCAGCACTGTGTGGTGGTCTGAGCACTGGATTATGACTCTGGAGACCAGGGTTTGAATCCTGGATTGTTCATGGAAACCCACAGGGTAACCAAAAAGAATGGTGGATTTTTGCTCTCAGATGGCTCCAGGGACAATGATTTATCTTTTAAATAGGTTATAATGGCTCCTGGTACTTTTTAACATTAAAGATACAAATTTTTGGGAACCAAAAATAGATGTTCCCTCATTGTATATTTTTAGTTTCATTTTTTACTAATTCACATAGTCCTTAAGGTTGTGGGGGGTGTCTTAGGGCATAAATGTGGCTTCTGGACCTGCCACAGTTGCCCACCCCTCCACTAGTGTTTTCATCTGCCTGTTCAGTTCTTCAAGATGAGCTGGGAACTCTGCTCAAATCTAGTTAAAATGAGATTAACAGCTGCAAATATTCATCTTAGCTCTTTCAGGCTAACAGAACATGTGATGCTGAAGCCAGCTGTTCAAGAAACAGAGTATGATATTTGGGGCAAAGGAGGGGGGAAGAAGGAGAAAGATAACTTTCATCTAATTTTTTGAGGACAAAGTTTTAAGACAGTATTGAACAACTGTCCAGAGGCCAAGGCAGGCCTCTTCACTGCTGCCCCAGAGGGTAGGATCAGGTCTAATGGTTTTAAATTACAGCAAAGTACATTTCAATTGAACATTTGAAGGAACCTCTTGACAGTGAGAGTGGTTTGACAATGGAATCAATGGAATCACCAAAGAGAGGTGGTGAGGTTCTGTGGACATCTTTACAAGGAGGCTGGACAGCTCCCTGTTGGGGATGCTTTAGCTGGAAAGCTTGTACTGAGGGGGGGGGGGGTAGACTAAATGACCCTTGAGGCACCTTCCAACTCTGATTCTGTATTTCTAAAATGGAAAGAAGGAAAAGAAGGAATAGATGAACTGTCTTCTTTTTCTTTATCTTCCCTTTTATTCCTTCTGCACCCATTACAGATTTATCCATTACCAAATACATATATAATACACTATGCCAATTAGCTTGTTCATCCCCTCTCTCCTTTCCTCCTATCCCCATATTTTTAGTGGGCCTAAATATATACCACAGTCAATCATAGTGGGTATAGTCCATCTCTAAAGAGTTAATTGATAGGCTGTATGTTATCCGTAATGATCAAAATGCACTTTTCCAGAAAGTTGTTTGATTGAATACTGGTCTTGATCTAGAACAAATATGAAGGAAGGAGTAACACTAGACAAGTGAATATGTTTCTCTCCAGCTGCTCTTTTACTATCCAGAAACACAGGACACCTGGCACATTGTGCTTACAGCTCCTTCTTCAAGTAAGTCACTTCACTTCTGGTTCATACATAAACCTTATTCTGGTGTGAAAAAAACAGCACATGAGGAAGAGGGTCTGCTAGCCCTACCTTCTTAGCATTATCACTTTGTGTGAAGAACAGAGTCCTGTGTATCTTTGGAAGTTCTCTGACATGAGCCAGAACTTGAATTTTCCAAGGGTCCGGCTTGTACATGCTCAACAGGTTAAAGAGGCTCTTCTATTCAGAATAATCATTTTTTTCACATGTTCAAAATGTTGATGGAGGAGACATAGCTATCATGCTCTATTGCTTTTTAAAAATGCCATCAAAGGATATTGGAAGCTTGTCTTTTGAGCATAATCAGATAAATAATAGGGATGGAAAGAATCTTCAGAAATATTTTGAAAGAAGTTTGAAAAATGTGTCTGTCAAGTGTCAGGCAATCCTGAAAAGGAGAAACCTGGACTGATGCAAACCTTCACAGTTTGGAACTTATTCCACACAAAATGTGTTCATTTGTTGTGCACAGAATAGCATTTTCTATGCATAAAATAATATTTCCACACACAAATATTATTTTCTATGCTGAAAAAATCCCTGGCGGGATACAGACGGGCAAAAAGGGGGTGTGTTCATGACGTCATGAAGGTATAGCCTTCAGACGGCCCTTACCTGAATGCCGCCATGAACACGCCGCCCGCACGCCCCAAGCGGGAAGAAGCGGCATTAAAAAGGTGCTGCTTTCCCCCGCTTCTTTTCTATATGCTGCGCAACTGCGCAGCTCCGTCTATAAGCTGCTGCACCGGTACACCAGAATTGCTATTCCGCTAATTTAAGTTGCCCATTTAAAAGCTCCGTGTCTGCTGCGTCGCATAATGAGTCGGGGTCCTGGAACATGCGCAGTTTGCACCGAGGCTCTAATTAGAGCATCAGATGCCATGCAGATGTGGAAGCTGCAGCACAGCTGCACTCTATTTTAATGCTCGTAACCCTAACTCTAACCCTAATCCTAACCCTAGAGCAACATGTACGCATGCGCTGCTAGAATTGTGGAAAGTTTGGAATTTAAAGTGAATCCCTACACACATTCCTGTGCCATTTTCACCTAACAATAAAAAACGCTAAAACTTTAAATATTTACATATGTACAAAGGAGGTGATGGGGGATGGCAGGGGGCAGCGGTGGCAGCGGCTACAGCTGTGGCTGTGCATTGCAGATTCAGCAAGAGCGCGGGGACCAAAGGAGAGGAGGCATCCATGATGCTGGTGACACTAGCAACGTGCAAGTGGACAAGGATGCCAACACCAGCTGATCACCAGCTGGCAGGAGACCACCATTGTTCTTGGGCAGGGCGGGGGGAAAAGTTTAAAGGGGCCTGGGCGCTTTAAATGTGCACATATGCTTTCTGCCGCCGGTGCTGAGCGCTGCCAGCCGGCAAAAGAAAAAAAAAAGCCCCGTTTTTGGCTGCCCGTGCGGAAGCTGCCTCTCTCTTTGCAGCGTCCTGCGAGGCGGTGGTATGGAAACTGCGGGTCAGAAACAGCCCCAGGTGAGGCGTCTTCACTGCCCCCCATGTGGAAGCCCCATACACCTTAGCCACG
>NC_056524.1:225758488-225836612 GCF_019175285.1 Sceloporus undulatus | reverse complement strand
GCCAGCCGGCAAAAGAAAAAAAAAGCCCCGTTTTTGGCTGCCCGTGCGGAAGCTGCCTCTCTCTTTGCAGCGTCCTGCAAGGCGGTGGTATGGAAACTGCGGGTCAGAAACAGCCCCAGGTGAGGCGTCTTCACTGCCCCCCGTGTGGAAGCCCCATACACCTTAGCCACGCCCCCAGGGCGGGCGGTCTGGAGGCTCTGTATTCAGCAGAATACACCTCCAAGACGTCTTCCCCTGCCCATCTGTATCCCGCCCCTGTTTCTTGTGTAGAAAATGCTGGTTTTGTATAAAAAGGCCACATCCAAATTTTGCACAGACTAAGTCCTGAACTGCAAATAGTCTTTGAAAACTGAGCAGTTTTGAAAACTTTCTCACAGTTGGGGAGGGGGCACTATAAAAATGCTAATTCTTTCCTTTAAGAAATACATTAGTCAATAATGCCTAGTACTGAAGTATCTGAACCTCATACTTTGGATTCTCTGCCTAAAGTTCACAGGAGACAAACTGTGCAAAGTGTCCAAGGATCCTTCCCTCTTCAAGCACCTCATTGAATCAAGCACTACAGCTGATACAGAGCTGGTAAAAATATTTACACTGTAAGTCCCAGGATCCCTCTACCAACAGTCATCCTAGCAGGGAGATTTGTGGGAGTTAATAACCCTCCAAAAACTTTGCAATGGTGTGGGGATGAAGTATCCAAAAAAGAAAAAAAAAAAAAGCAAATCATTATATGCCATTTCCTGGTGTGAACACCACCATCAAACACATGGATTTGTTGCCTCCCCCCACCTTCCTGGGTAACATCAGTTTAGTACAAAGAAAAAAAATATGGGGCGTATGGAATCTCATCTGCAGAGAAGGTTCCTTTAAGAGCTGCCATTGTGATTTACTGAACTGTTATCAATACAAATAGATTGCTTTAATCCACTGAATGGTACATCTGCATGGACGTCTTTGGTTTACTCACTGGTATTTAGCATATTTTGAAAACTGAGCAAGCAAATAACAGAAGCCCACATACGTATATTCAATTAAGAATACTCAGCTTTTGAAAATTAATCATAGTTGAATCCCACCCCCCACCAAAAGAAAAATTAGCTCCTTTTTTTCTGCTGAATGGCCAACTTGCCTCTCAAATAGCTTGTCTGTTTATTTTGATAAGCGTACCCTTTGTACAATATAATCCCACATCTGCTGAGTTAATGTTTACAATGCAATCTGATTCAAAAGTAAACCTCAGTGAGTTCAATGGTAGCTAGTCCCAGGTAAGTGTGTTTGGGATTGTGATGTTCATTTTGAGTCAGGAGGCCTTGCCTCCTGCATTTACACTGAACTTCCAGCAGATATTTACATACCTTCCTGTCTTTTGTATTTTAGTATGTGAAGACGAGCATGATTCACAGT
The DNA here is from genome assembly GCF_019175285.1 of Sceloporus undulatus. Classification (NCBI taxonomy): domain Eukaryota; kingdom Metazoa; phylum Chordata; class Lepidosauria; order Squamata; family Phrynosomatidae; genus Sceloporus; species Sceloporus undulatus. Next base: position 225,835,208 of record NC_056524.1, on the reverse strand, counting down.
GCAATATCAGCTGAATCTCCTTTATCCTCTATTGTGGAATCAGATCACTAGAACTTTATATTCTGGTGGATGGTGACTGTTCAAAGTTGCAAGTGGAAGTCTTTGTTACAGGAGAATAGATGCCCCTATCTGTGCATCATTAGAAGAATCTCCACCATGTTGCATCACTAAAAAGCTGACCCCGAGCATCTAATCATAAAACATGAATGCATATAGTGGGAAAGTCTGTGCATAAAGCTATGCATGTTAAGGCCTCTTTCCTGCAAGTATGGATGTCTTGGGGTGAAGCTACATAGTGATGTAATGTTGGGAGTGCAGTTATTTGGCATCATCCCTCAGTATGGCCTTTCTTAGTACTAAATAAACAAATCTTTCATTGCACTTATATTCTGGCTTTCCTCCAATGAGCACAGGGTGTCCCAGGGTGACTGTACTCCTTACCACTTTATTCTCACAAAAATCTGTGAGGTTAGGCTGAGAGAGTGGCTGATCCGAGATCAATCCTGTTAGTTTCAAGGCTCAGTGGAAATTTGAATCTGGATCTCCTAAGTCCTAGTCCAAACACTCAAATCACACTAGCTCCTGACACTACTTGGTACTTTCCTGTTGGAGATGACATGTACTGAAAATGAACTTGTTCATGCCAGCCATACACCGAATTTTGTGAATCTCCTCCAAATTTGTGTAGTGTGGAATTTGTAGTATCAGTATGTATTTAATGCAAAATTGAAAACTGATGCCGAGAAAACACGATAGCTTCGTATCACACTTAAGGTTTTGCAATGGTAATAGCAGCTAATTTTGCAGTGCTGTAACTTCATATTGGAATGTAATTTGATTGTTCTCTCTTGAAGCAGAATTGTATCAAACTTGATGAAAATAGTTCCTAAACAGGACAGGGCAAAAATAAATAAAAGGGATGAATGAATGGAAGTGCATCCATCAAATGCCAAACTTTTTTTGAAAATAATTTGAAGCAATGAACCAAGGGTTGTCCATGTTTTTATATTTGCTTGTATCTTAAATATAATCCCTCCATTCAGTGGCCTGCCTATAGTAAGGCAAGTGACAAAAGCAAAAAGTTAACTTACTAATACTACAGAAATGTGAATTACAATTAAATGGTTGTTGTTGTTGTCAACTACCTTTGAGGCAACCCAACTCATGGCAATCCTGTGGATGAGACATCTCCAAGACCCCCTATCCTCCACTGCACTGCTCAAATGTTGTAAATTCATACCTGTGACCTCCTTGATTGAGTCTGGCATATAGTCTTCCTCTCTTTCTACTACCCCCATCTATTCTAGCATTATTGTCGTTTCTAATGAGTTGTGCCTTCTCAAGATGTGGCCAAAGTATGACAGCCTCAGTTTCATCTTCTTGGTTTCCAAGGAGAGTCCAAGTTTGATCTGTTTTAGGACCTTTTTGTTTAATTAAATGGTAGAGTGCAATTAAAATCCTAATCAGTAAATGCTCAGAGGAGTGTGAAAGAACTGCAGCTTTAAAGCTTAGCAATTCTTAAATGTTTGGGAACAAACAATGCTCTTCACTAGGCTCTGAAATCAAAGCCAAGTCACTCCCAGGAGAGTTTCCTTGGGGTGAGCAGTATATAGGTAGGAGTATTTTGGCAGCTGCAATTAAAAATGGAATTGTGCCAGGTCAAAAAGGCTCTCTCTGTGTGACTGCTAGCTGCCCCCCATCACCCAGCATCTGAAGGTTTTAAAATAATTTTATTTGGTCTACTGCTAGTAGAAACATTGGGTAGGGTATTGTGGGGGTTCCAGTCAAAATGTTACTCTTCCAAACTCAGATATGGTTCTCAGCATTTAGGTAGGTTGATACAAGAAAATGATACAGGAGAAAGCCATCCAATATGTACCTAAGTCTTAAGGAATGCAGAGCTTTAAGGGCTGATGCCAAGAACTGGAACTGATCCCAATTGGTAGGATATGATTCCACTTCCTAGTCACTGTAACTCTTTAATATTTAGTAATACAGAATGAGTGAGAATAATTTTCTATTATATGTATAGAGTGTGTGTGTGTGTGTGTGGGGGGGGGGTTATATGGCCCTCTAGGTATTCTTGAATTGCAGTCCTCATTATCCATCTTTATTGGCTATGCTGGCTAGCACTTTTTGGAGCTACAGTCTAATAACATTCGGAAGATAACATAACTCCCATTCCCGATATATTGTATACTTGCAAATGGATTCCATGGTACCTGATGGTTGCCTGTGAAATGCACTCAGATACACAAAGCTCAGTAATTGTGTTCTTGTATTTTGAAACTGTATCCCTAGTGAGGCTACAAAGCCCTGTGCTCTGGGAGTTGTAGTGCAAAAAGCCCAAAGTAATAACTTTTCCAAGCCCCACAGAGTTACTTCTGGAGAAGACTGTAATTTGGTTCAGCTAAACACATTGCGAATCTCCCTTCAGATCTGCATGCACAGACTTTCAAAATGCCTGAACAAGATGTTTCCTTTCAGATAGACGTGCAGAGCTATCAGGAAAAGAACTGATGTCTGCTAATATATTTTTTAGACATAAAAGCTATGATCTTACCTTATGAAGGTGACTTTCAGAACAGATAAGATGCAGGTTATTTTATATGCTGGAAATTGTCCTCCCGGGGTTCAAAATATATTGTGAGCAGTCCTGAAAAGTCGAATTAAAACCCAGGAGGGAGCAACAGAAGCGTATTAGCCAGATGTGGGGTGGATGCTGAAAACAGAAATTGTTCCAGCATCCTGAACAGCTCTTTTGTAGACTGCATTGTGTTTAAGACTTTGATTTGAGGGCTAGCTAGCTTTTAATGTGTATGCTTGGTGGTTCCTGATGAGTGTGATAAAAGCTTTACAGGAAAAATGGTATGTATTTGGAAAAGGGAATCAGACATGGCTATTTTTAAATCTGAAAGATGTCTGAGGATTGAAACGGGGTCCATCCATAACTGCAATGCAACTATTCAGGCCCCAGCCTTTAAACTATTTGAATGCAAATTTTATTTGCTTCAAGTGTACTCTGATACTTGAGAGTCTATGTGAAACATAATGATTTCCTGCATATAGTACTTTTATTCCTTACTGAAGCATTATTTTCAGGGGTTTTGTAAATAAAAAACTGAGGTTCTTTTGCTACTTCCATCATTAGCACTGGAACAAAAGTGTCATCCACATATTTAAGGCTTTGTTTCTGCTTTGTTGCTTCTGCAGATTTAAAAAGCAACAACACAGGGCAGTTCCTATATTGATTTCATTCAGCAGTGAAAAGTCTCTCTTCAGCAGCTTGATGATGAGATTGAAAACATTTCCACTCACTTTGCTGTGAAGCATTAGTGAATATCCTATGCTACTTATGCAGATATTATTAGCAATTTAATCTCTTGCCTTGAATTGTATGTTGAAAATTCACATCTGATCAAAAGCTGTACTCAGCGATTAAACAGCTTTAGACAACCGTGAAAATCTAGATCTACAAAAACCATTTTCCAAGCTTCTCTGAAGATCTGGCATCATGCGTCCTTCTGTTCAAGAGTGTGCTTGTATACTATTCTTTACTTTTTCCTGTTGGAACTTTGTAGGGTTGCCATAATTCTCTACTAAAAACTGGGACAAATGTAGGACAAAATTTAGACCAAAATGTAGGCCATTTAAGAAAAATGGAGGACCTTAAATGTCCTACATTTTGGGCTAAATTCTGTCCTACAATTGTCCTATATTTTGGTCTTATTTTGGTCTAAATTTTGTCCTACATTTTGTCCCGGTTTTTAGTAGAGAATTATGGCAACCCTAGTTGGAAGGCATATCTGCTATTCATTTCTTTCCAAAATAATGGGACATGGTCCCCACACATTATCAGGGCTGGAGTTTACTGAGGGAGTCCACTTTACTTTATCCTTGCCCTGCCCTGTATCCTCCAACTACTTCCAGAATACTGCTTCTGTGACTCCCCTCCCAAATTGAAATTTGTGACCCCTCAGATTTTTAAAAAAGGTTCCTCACTTTAACATACATTTCTGTGTATTAGGAAACAGGAGACTATAGAACCTCCAAAGAACTTGTAATTCTCTTTGGGAACCTTTTTAGCTAAAGGTACTGAATATATTAAATAAAAATAAAGAATAAAAATTAATAACAAGTGGTAAGTAATCCTGTGATGACTTGTTGATATTTATGTAATGGTTTAATGGATGTCAAATGGTTTTAATTCTATAGCTTAGTGATGGTGAACCTTTCTTGGTTTGCGTGGCGGGGGTGGGGCTTCTTCCCCTGGGGGCAGGGACCGTGTGCCAGGGGTGGGGCTTCACATCCGGGGCGGGGCTTATGCCCTGGGATGGGGACCGCGTGCCAGGGGGTGGGCTTCTCTCTCCAGGGGGCGGGGCTTCTCCCGCCACCTTTCCCTGGCCTCCCGCTGGGGCCCCTTCTCCTTCCCTCCTCGCCTTCCCAAACCAGGCCCGGAGCCGTGGTCTGGGAGGGCGAGCGGGGGAAAGGAGAAAGACACGGGCGTTTCTCTCCCCCCTGGACCTTTTCCTGCCAACTGGAGGGCGGAAAAGGTTCCCTGGGGAGCAGCAATGGCACGCGCGGTCGCTCTTCTCCCTTCACCCTTTTCCGGGCCCTCCATGTCTCAGAGAGGGCTGGGAGGAGGAGCCCGAGGTGTCTCGCCTCTGACTCCTTTTTCCAAGAAAACCATTTTCTGGCTTTCCGTGTCTAAGAGAGGACAGCGAGTGACCCGAAAATTGCAGGGGGAGGCGGAATGGGCACGCAGGCCTGTTCTGCCTCTCCCTCTTGCTTTCCCGGCAAAAGGTGTCCCGTGCACTTCTGGCCACATGTGCAATGTTCGCCCATGGTATATAACTGGTGTACTGTATTTCAAAAATCACACACACCCCAACACACCACACACACACAACACACGCACACAATATGCTTTTTAATGTATTTAATTTGTATGCTTTAATATTTGCAGACTGTCTTGCTAACAATGGGAAAAAAACAGCAAGGGTAAAATCATCACCATCATTGAATCATAGGGCTCTCCATCTAACAATGCTGAATTTTTTGTTGGTACAAGACTGATTAGCAACTAGGGTTTGACGAAGAAAGCTACAGTGTGCAGAGATTGCATAAGTAATGAGAGTCCAGTGCTGAGTAAGCGGAGAAGCAGCAGCAGGTGTATGTGGAAGGCAACAGCCACCTACACGGGATGGAAGGCGAGTGGGCTTGGCCCTCCCCTAGGATCAAACTTACAAAACGTTGTGGCCGCAGTAGCATGGGGGAGAACAGGTTATCAAAAATATGGAAGCAAGCAACCAATCTCTTTGGGTATGTTCCTTGCTTACCAGACAGTAGTGAAGCTCTGAACCAAGCTTCAAAGTTAGGAGAGGAACATATTTGGAGCTTACCAGGCACCATGAGGTTCTTTATGAGTTCAAGCGTCTAATACTGAAGAGTTCAAGAAATTACCTAGAGCGGGGAAAACTGTTTTATGCTAATGTTATCGATCTGTTGGCAACATGTACACGTTCATAAGGAAATCTCTGTACAATATCTGCTCTTCAAATTTTCCCCACTCTCAGTAGCCCTATAAACCAAAGACCAACACATCTTAGCGATGGCTGTCAATCTTTGGTTTCTAAACCGATGACTCAGAGTTCTTTTACAACTATGGCTTTACTTCTGCAGTGGTGAGGACTTAGAGTATTACTTCTAATACCCTATTTCCTCATTCTTTTTCATTTTTTTCCTATGATGAGACTTCTTCGAGAGGTAATCCGAGTTTGGGGTTGGTGTCATCATGTGCTGATGACACTCACCTCTTACTACTCCTTTACACCTCAGAATCTGAGGCGGGCTATGCTCTTGGGTCTAAATCAGTGTCTGTTCATCAGTAATGGGACTGGTATGGAGGCAAACAAGTTGACAAACTTTAGAATAAGACAGATGGTGTCCTGGTCAGTTTGGATGGCAGATCGGGAACAGGGATTGCCTGTGTTATGTTGGGATCACATTCCCCTGAGATGCTTGCAGGTTCGGCGGAGGAGGGGGTAGGGTTGGTTACTTCCTGGGGGATAGCTTTGAAACCCTGGGCGGTCCCACGGGGTCTCTGCACGTGGAACAGGAGTGCTTTTGTACATTTAAACTTGTGTGAAAACTGCACCTGTTCCTTGGCGAGCGATACCGGATTGGGCCTCAGTTGGTATCTGCCTTGGTTACATTCATGTTTGGACTATATGGGGCTTTGCCTTTGCAGCTGTTGTTCGCCGACTTCAGTGATCTAAGCCGAACTGCGCCAGGCTGCTAACGCGGAGCAAGTTATTGAGGCACAATGCCCCTGTTGAAACAGTTCCACTGGCTGCCAGTTTGTTTCCAGGAACAATCTCAAAGTGTTTGGATGATGGCCCTATAAAGCCCTATATGGCTTCAGGTTCTCGGCCCTATTGGACAGACTATATCTCCACTTATGATGAGCCAGGCCCGGGCTCTGAGATTTACTCAGGAGAGGCCTCCTTCTTCTCCATCCACCACCTTCTACAAACTATCGGTTTGGTGGTGGACACCGAGGAGAGGCCATTTTCCAAGGCTGCCCTAGGACTCTGGAACTTAAAACAGAAAGTTGTTATTTTAGAGCATTGTGATGGGGTGCTGTTTGATACTTGTTTTAATTCGGATTTTAAACATTTTAATCTTTTTAATTACTTAGTATTGCATTTTAGCATGGCCATTTGTTTTTATTATGTGTAGGCAATTAAAATTTATGTAGTATATTTACTTATATTGTGATGTTTTTTAAACTGTCTGGTATTTGTTAATGTTGGTAAGTGCCCCTGAACCCCAGCCCTGGTAAAAGGGCGGAGTATATTTTGACTAAATACACAAACCAACAAACAACAACTAATAATAATTCTTGCCAACTTGTGGGACAATAATAACTTGCTTGTCCTTAGGTATGAGTTTGAACTCAGGGGTTGGGCTAAACCTCCGGCTTCCCGTCGGGCTTGTGATTGTTTGGCCTCAGGGGTCGAGCACTGGTAGGGGATTGCGCCCATCGGCCTGGACCCGCCGCCAATTGTCGCCGCCGGATGCGCTCCCATTGGCCTCCGCACTCTGGCCTCTGCCAGGGAGTGGGGGAAAGCGCTGGAGCGCTTCCGACTAGGCTCCAATTTCCGCAGCCCCTGGGATGGCATATGGCCTTCCCGGTGTGGAGGGGGCGAGCGCTGGGTGGACGACCGGATGTCGCTAGTTTCTCTGCCCCCTGGGCTGGCCTTTTTTTTTTTTTTTTTTTTTTCTTGGCCTTTTTCCAGGGGGTTTTTTTTTGGGGGCAAGCGCTTTTTTGGGGACTTTTTTTTTTTTAGAAGGAGGAATTTTTTTTTTTTGGAGGCGGTTTTTTTTTAGGAGGGGGGAGGGAAGAGGACGGAGAAGAAGAGGCGGAAGAAGGAGGAAGGGAAGTTTTTTTTTTTTTTTTTTTTTTTTTTTTTTTTTTTTTTTTTTTTTTTTGCAGGAGGGGATGGTTAGGCTGGAAGGATGAAGAATGAAGAAGCGGAGGAAGAAGGGGAGGTAAGGAATGGAAGGAACGGAAAGCGTAAGTTTAGTCTAGGGATGGTTAAGGAGTGGAGGGGAGGGAATGATTGGGAGAAGAGGAGGAAATAAGGAGGAAGGTAGGACAGGAACAAGGGAGAGGGAAGTGAGGGAGGATGAAAGAAGATGGAGGAGAAGGAGGAAGGAGGAGCAAGCGGAGGGGTTGGGGATGGATCTGAAGGGAAGCGGAGGAGAGAAGGAGGAACGGAAGTAAGTAGGATGGGGAAGCGCAGGAGAGGAGGAGGAGGGAGGGCGGGAGGATTTTGGGGGAGGGAGGAAGAGGAGGAAGGAAGGAAGGAGCAGACGGAGGAGGGCGGGCGTGAGGATGAAGAAGAGGAGGAAGAAGGGACGGGAAGGAAGCGAAGGGAGTTAAGGAAAGGAAGGAGGAAGGAGCCGTGAGGAGGAGGAGGGCGGGAGGATGAGAAGAAGAGGAGGAAGAAGGAGGAAGAAGAGTGAAGGGAAGGAAGGAAGGAATGACGGAAGAAGGAGAAAGAGGAGGAGGGCGGGATGGAGAGGAAGAGAGGATTGGAGTTTTTGAAAGGAGGTAAGGAAGGAAGTGTTAAGTGATTTAAGTGAGCATTTAGCTGTGTTATTTTTGGAGTGTTTGCGGGAGGGAGGATGTAAGAAGGTATGTTAGAAGTTTTAGGAATGAAGAAGGTAAGGTAGTGAAGGAGCGGTTCGGAGGCTTGGAGGGGAGGGATGTGAAGGAAGCAGTTTGAGGAGGAGGGAGGAGGAAAATGGAAGATGCAGTCTTTTGAAGGTGGAGACCGTGTTGGGACTTTCCCAAGTGGCATTTCTGTTGTATTTTCAGTGCTTTCAAATGCTACACCGGTTGCTGTTTACAATGCGAGTGTGTTAGAGTTGTAGTGATGATGTATGTTCACGTTTTGTGGGACATGGCAGTCTTTTCGAGGTAGGTTGAGTACAGTGTGGACTTCCAAGTGGCATTTCTGTTTGTATTTTCATTGCTTTTCATTTGCTAACGGTTTGACTTTAACAGTTGAGAGGGTTTTGGCTTCCCCTCGACCCTAAAAGGGCCCCTTGGAGCCTACTGGACCGAAGGAAGGAAGGGGGCCATGGGGGGTAGGAGAGGGGCGGCAACCACACTCTCCTCCAGCAGGGCTTTGGCAGCCTGAGGTGTCTTTCGGGGAAGGGACAACCTCAGGCCCTGGCAATTGCGCAGGCACAGGAGCTGGGGACGAGAGCCGGTTGATAATTCACACACGGGGCCCTTACTGATTCTCTGAGAGGCAGCTGGGGGCCACGGAATGGCCAGGAGGAGTAGGCGAGTTGCCGTTCACCCCTCTCCCAATCCCCCCCTCTATAGCGTCTCTCACGTACAGGCGTGTAGGTGGGAAGGGAAACTGGGGCAGACAGAGAAAGCCCGCGCCCCAGAGGGATGGAAGCTCCGCCCCTCGGCATGCGGCACCGCACCCCAGTAGGGTGGACACGCTCGCACCCCTGGCATGCGGCCCACACCCCCGGAGGGTGGACAGCTCCACCCGGCACAACGGCCCCCGCCCAGGAGGGTGGGAAGCTCTTTCCCCCCCTTTCGGCCCCCCAGTCGTGTCTCAGGGACCAGACCACCCCGGCCCCCGGCTCAAACAGGTTGCCACAACCCTGGTTTAACTTCTAGCTATAGAATGCCATTTAAAACAAACAGCAATAACAACTAACACACAACCTTGAATAGAAGGAAGAAAAAGCAAGGTAGAACCCAGTGAGTCTCAGTGACACCCAGGAGTAGCCAGGACCTCCCTGTACGGTGTACGATGAATCTGTTTGTTATGGGTTTTATTCATCGGATTGAAACGAGGAACAGATTGCACGGGGCATTGAGTTGAAACTTATCCCTAGCCACCTGGGAGACAGGTCTTTTGCAGGTCATGGCGTAAAGTAAAAGTTAAGGTGCACAGCAGATTCCAGGCATAGTTGCTCCTGAACAATGGCTGACCATTCTAGTGCCTGATGATTTAGTGTTCTACATCATGAGGATTCAATTATAAGGACGAACATAAGGCGTGTTACTTTTCAGAAAGACAGCTCTCCCCTCCCTCCTCTTGAGCAAAATGCTATTTTCTATGAGTGGCTTCAAGTAATGTGTAAGGAGACGTGGGAAACCAGGATATTTGGGCAAAATTTCCCCAACCTGTCTTCTGTTTGAAGTTGTGTTCTCTGGTAAGTAAGGATTTCTTTGGCAATTTGTCCATTTTTCTCTTCGGAGCTTTCCTGGAGCAAAATGGTATTGGCTGTTGATTGTATGGTGGGTGGGGAGGAAAGAACCCCAGTGTCTCTTCTATTTTTTTCTGAGAAAGTCAGAGCATCAGTGCAAAGGGGTCTCCATTTTTTTCTCATAGAGCCATCTTTCCCTCTCCAGCGTTCCCTGAAGGCCATTTCCACTTAAAAACAGAACACAGGTGGGAAAAGTTGGCCGCACTGGAGGCTTTTCCATCCCTTCCTTATCCGGATCCCTGAGTCTGCTTGTTCCTGCTCTGATAACAAGTGTTGTTGTTTTGCTGTCTCATTGTGTGCTTATGTACCCTTGGCAACCCTATCATGGAGGTTTTTGCGCACGCTTTGTTGTCAGAGAAAGGGTTTCCCCCTCGCGGATGTGAGGAAGTGTTTTGCTAAGCTTGACTTCCACACTGTAGTCTAACTGCTAAACAATATTACCATGAGCTCTTGTAATAGGGATTCCATGCTATCACCTGGCAGAATAGTCCAAAATCTCCTTTAATACCAGGGGTAGGCAACCTTTGAGCCAGGGGCGGGTTTGCTGTCCCTTCGAGGAAATTGGGCGAAGGGCCGAACGACCCCCCCCAAAAAGGGGGGGGGAACATACAATGCTCCACCCACTATACCCAGATGGCTCTTGTAAAGGGACAAGCAAATAACAATCAGAAGATAAGCGTAACCCGGGGGACAAATGTCGGACAAACTATACATTTGCAGCAATGGACAGCAGCTTTTTTAACTCTTACAAGCAAGAATGGAGTACGGGGACACACCCAAATGAAAAGACCATTGCTGATTTCATGAAGAAATTTTTTACATATACACCACATGCAGTTTCAAGGACTTCTATCGACCAATTAGCCTGCCCTATGCCCACGCTTGCCCCCCATGGTCAGCCTGACCGCCTTGCCCCCCTGCCCGCCTCTACCTCATCGGCGCAAAGGCCCACTGAACCCCTCATGCGAGAGGCCAAACGGCTACCGGCGGCACTCAGGGGCAGCAACAAAAAACAAAGATAAACCACACAAAAGCACAAAAGGAAAACAAAAGCAAAACAAAAAAAAAAGCACAAAAAGGCCGGTTAAAAACACAAGGCCATTAAAAGAGTGACAGAGCCAAAAAGCATTACGCACAAGCACAGCAAAGAGCCAGCAGCAAAAACGTAATGGCCAAAAAAAGTGGACCCCTGTGCTAATAGAAGGAAAAGCAAGAACTGGGGGGTTCATCTTGCGGACCCATGCAGACATCTTCTCCCTTGTCCTCATCAAAGACGCCTGCAGAAGGTGGTAGGGACAGAGGGAACAAAGACATCCTCCAGACAACATTGGGCTCTAAAGCTCGCACTCGATAAGGTGACAAGTGGGCTCTTCAAATCAGGGCGGGATCCAAACTGTATATAAGGCACCTGAAATGGACTGGCAGCCAGTTTGACAACAAGAGGGAGTCACCATTGCTCACCTGGCTTATTAAAAACATGCCTCACCCTCCAGGGGAGTCAACATATTTAGATTGACTTTCTGTTGTCATTCTTTCCCTTCAGTCCCCAGATATTGGCCAAACATGCAGGTGACATGTTGAAGATGCAGTTGAAAAAGGCGCTTGATTTGTGTCAGTCAGACGGCCTCCCCACAATCCTCTTCCATCCTTAAGGACCAGATGGCCAAAAACATGTGGGAAAAGGCAAATGGTTGGTCAGTGTCTGGGAGTACTAGAACTCAGGAAAAGTCACAAAATCAAAAAGACCTTTCATAATCCATGGTTCTTTGTTTGTTCCTCACTATGACAGACTTTGATTGAAAACTCACTGAGGGCACAAGTTCTATTGATGGGTAAATTGTGTGTAACTAGATTGATCAGTTGACAGGATGGTGGAGGGGAGGCAGTGGGTTGGTTGATTGGAGAGCGAGTCTCGAGGGAGGTGCTCCAGCGAGAGGAAGCATCTCAGTTGCGACCAAGCGTCTGAGGTGAACAAGAACGTGACAGCCACATAAGTACCTCTGGCCAGCAGCAAGGTACAGCACTACCCACTTATTTAACTATTTAAATGTACTAACTGCCCATACTCTCATTGCAATATTTGAAACTAGTTTGTAGACGAAGTAAAACATGCACTTTGCATGCAGAGTGGGAAGGCACAACTTAGTGGCAGATGGCCATTCCCCTTGTACTGCATACTTTCACTGTATGCAATTGGACAGTCAACCGACAGTACTCCTTAATCATTTTCAATGCACACTTTTAGTCGTGCATTCTAATGGGACATCTCACTGTGCAGGCAAACCGTTGGGTGCCTTTTCTCAGCCCCAACCCACGCAGACTGGGATCATAAAGGCATAAACGCAGGCCACAAACATGGCAAAAGAATGAAGAAAGCGAGATGTTGTGAACACATTTTTGCAGCGTCTTACACATCTTGAAGCTATAAAATAGACTTCATGAACGTTTATCACACCCTGGAAACATACTGTCATAGTTTCAAAATAACAACGAGATGATACAAAATTGATTCTAGCTATTCATTTAAAATGGGGGGGGATTTCAGTATACTGCCTCAATTAAGAACTTCTACAGTTCTCCTCTCTTTCTTTCGTGCGATGTGCAAAAACATGGTGCAGTTAAGGGGCCAACTAACAACAGTTACATTGGCTTCAGCATGTGCAAGTCACCATAATATGATCTCTCTCTCTTTTAAAACTGAACAGGCCATTTAAACTCTGGTTTCACACTATAATCAGATGTTCCTGGCAGAAGACAAAGCAGGACCTACACTTTTATAAACTTATTTTCCAAAGTTGAAAAAAACACGATGCTTGCACACGTCTACGACTCTTTTCCAAACATGGATTTGCACATTTATACTGCCGGACTCTAAGCATTTCAGACTTTTTTAATAGCTCGTATCTAACCTTCTGAACAAAACGAGCTTTATTTCACGCTGCTGCCTAATTGGTAAAGAATTCTTGCTACTCCCCTTACAGTCAAAAAAGTTTTACTAAATTTCTGAAAAGGTGCTTAAAAAACTTGCAAATGTGATGAGGAGGTGGAGGCCAACTTTTTAATTATATACATGCTCACTGACGTAACTGGACGAGGTTAATAAACTCCTACCCCCATCCTCCTCTACCTTGTCTTTCTATAATTATTGTTTCTGATAACTAGGCAGCAGCATCCTCTCTGTATGTTTCTCTCTGGACCTATTTCATGATTCGGTGCACTGGTTAGGTGATACCATTAATCAGACCAAGTGAAGGAACCAACTGTCCTCTCTTGGCCAATGGTGGGAGCATCCCTGAAGAAATCCTTAGTACATTTAAACTCACTGAGGTTACTGTCTACCTATTTGAAAAACCTAACGGGGAAGAAAGAAAGAAAAAGTACTAACTAGGAGGTTTCAAAAAGTGTGTTGCCTGTGTATGTCTGTGCATTGTGTTTGGTTCTACCTATGAGTTTTTCACCCCCTGTGCTCTTGCAATTCTGAGCCAGGCACTGAAGAGATCAGGAAGGAGGTTTACTGAAATGACTGTGCCTAGATCAGCCCAGTGCACGGTTGTCGTGAACGGTTTGGTGCGCAGCCAGCCGGCAGCAGTAGCAATAGCCATCATCGATATGGGCAAGAGAAATCTGAGTCCCGCGGCCCACCTTGTCACAGCCATCTGCCTTTGGTGTCATTGGAAGCCTGGGTTTCCTGAACAATCTCCTGTTCTGATCCTTTTCTGCGGAATAAAGTGCTTGGTCTCCCAATCAACCTGCTTGATGATGAAACATTTCACTGAGTGACTTATGGTATGCATCATGGGCACCCCTTAAGCTTTGCTGCAAGCACTCAGGGCAAGGGCTCATTGATCAGCCGCTGTACTTGCTGGTAGGCTTTGTCAACACCTTCTTTGGTAAGTACCACTGTTCTGGCAGTGGATTGATCTGACAGGCATGCTCCTTTCCTCCTTTTGACTCATTTCTTCTCTTTGGTGGTTGCTCAGCATATCTCATCCCTACTGCCAAAACTATGTTTTTCTCTAGAAAGCCTGGCACTTGGTCAGGTGGGTTTTTCTGAGGAGCTTTTACTGCTTGACACTGCTTCTCCACCACCCGTGAGATGCTAAAAGTGACTGAATGTAAACAGAAATGGTGTCAGACTACATATATCACTTGTTGGGAAGGCAAACAGTCTGTAAGTAGTCATGGTTGTAAGCATGGAGGAATGTAAGTGAAGAATGCAACTGTTGTATGTATTTACAGAAACATTAGGGTTACATATATATTCTCTTCTCTCTCTCTCTTTATGTATGTGATTTTCGTGTGTGAGAGCGCGAGGTGCATGAGCACAGGTGTATATTAGTGCAGGAAGTTCTGTAACTTCACACCCAACAGTTATGACGTGGTCTCTTGCTCACCTAAATTGTTGGCACAGCAAGGACCCCAGTGATTTGTGGTCAAGTGACTAATATCCATAACTTGGCTTGTGGGTTTGCCGTGTAACAGAAGTAAAATTTTGTATATAGACTATATGTGCAACTCATGTACACGGAAGGGTTAAACTGCTGTAAACAAAGAGAACCATAAGAGTTATGGGAATGCATCCATAAGTGCCTGGCTTGGTTCGTGTTTATATCAGGCAAATGTTGGTTGTGTGCATTAAGTTGTTTCCAACTTATGGTGGACCCATCGTGGGATTTTTTTTTTTGGCAAGTTTTCAGAGGGGGTTTGCCCTTGCCATGAGGCTGACAGAGTATGACCTGATCAAGTCACTACAGGGTTTCATGGCCAAGCTGGAATTGAACCTGGTCTTCCTGAGTTGTAGTTACAGTTCTCAAACCACAACTCCATGCTTGTTCTCCTGAGGTTTTTTTTTTTTTTTTTTTTTTGTAATATTGCAATTTATAATATATGGGATTAAATTAGAATTCTTATGTGAAGTCTGGCATGTTGTTGTGTGTCTTAAAATCAAGTGAACCTATCATGGAAGAATTGTTTCACAGAGGATTTGCCATTACTGAGGTTTGACTCTGATGTGACTTTGGCCAAAGTCCACCTGTGGGTTTCCATGGCGGAAAATGGGTATTCGACACCCTGGATTTCCAGTGTCCTAGTCAACAACTCAAATCTATACACATTGGCTATGCGTTTGACCGAACAGGTGAATTTTTTTTGGAACCAATATATAGCTGCTCTTTTATTTCTGGATAGTTAATTAAGCATAAATTTGACAATGGGGTGCCTTCTTTGAGAGAAGCTCCAGTGAAGATCATTAAATTTACCTCTGAGTAAATTACCTAGGTTTGGGTTGCAGTTTAATTATGGGTTAAACATATGCATAAATGCAAATAGGTTTAAAATGCTTGGTGTGTGAATAGGTAAATACCACCAGGCAGAGAGAACTGTAACTGGGGTCCACTGTGTGTGCATGTGTATACATGTGTAAGTGTGTGCATGTATGTGTTGATGATGATGTTGGGCTATACATTGGGATACACATCTCTCTAATGAAGAGTAACTCTTTTCAGCCGTGTCCTGACACACCATGGGACTAATTCACACTTCAAGAATCAAATCGCTGAGTGAATTAATGGGCCCTCGTTCCCATTTGAAACTGTTCCTGCACAATATGATCAAATCTTCATGATAAGTGAGTGCAAAAGCAAAAAAACTGTTTTTTTCAGACACTAGCTTAAAAGAGGTTCTTTTGAAAAAACATGATTCCCAAGAGTGTTCAGCAAATGAGAACAACAAATTGGAATCGCCAGACCTTCGGGGGGGGGGGTGGGGGGAGGCGGAAACTAATGACAGCAGGGGGTGTTCATCATCCCTCCCCATTTTTTAGAGAATTCCTCCACACACCACCACACCCCAGGTCTGTTTGTCACTTCTGGTTGTTGTGACTGTTCTATAAACATCTATAGTCTTCAGATAACACCTGAATAAGAATAGAGCCTTATGTCTGAGTAAAGGCAATCCAAAATGGATTTGAAAAAGTTGGTGTCTATCTATTGCCTCTCTGAATGCTGCTTCGTACTTATGTTCTCCATCCCGAGGGAGACAGTTTTAAAAATGTGTCTTTTTCCCAAACCATATTTTTCAGAGCAACAAAAGGAAACTGTTATTACTTTCTCCCTCAGAAAGAGAACAGGAAGTGCTTCAGTGGGCAGCAGAGAGGTCTAAAAATCCACAAATAGCCTCTGGCATCTAGATGCTTTAAAGACCTTAAGGAATTTTTAATAGCTAGAGCAATTTCAAGCACGGTTCTTATAGTGTCATTGCAGTGGTGTGCTGTCCTGGATTTAATGCATAAGTTGTCATCATTAAAGTTGCTTGCAACTTGCACATAAAGGGGTTTGTCCAATTGACTCATTTAGTGTGGGGGGGGTGTCTATTTTTACCTTCTAAAGTTACTCAGCGGCTTTGATGCCTTTGGGGTGTGGAGAAGCAATATGATCTGCTATTCTTTTAGTCATGCCTTTTTGGTTTCTATTTTTTGAAAAAAATAAAATAAACCCCACACAACAAATCTGAGCAAAGTATAGCTCACTGGTTGCATGAAGCCCCAAAGTGCTTTATAAAACAGCCCTGGCAACCCACTGACAGAACTGGTTCTATCAGTGGACTCAGGAGTGGGACATTCCACCCCACCCTCTGCATCTTAGAAGTCTCCTTTGGAGGAGGCAGAGGCTACAGGCAGCAAGAAAAGAAATGTCTCTTAGTACAACTTTGGATTTAAGCTATTGCATGAAAGCCACTATCAGAGTGGCTACAGATTGAAATGGGATATTGGTGGGTTAATCACCATGCACCATCACTCCTGAATTTCTTTACAGATCTGATAAGCTATTGCTGAGGAATTGTTATGAAATAACAAGAGTAAATGCACTCTTTGAAAAGACTTCTAATCCCCCCCCCCTTTTTTTTGGCACATGTTACATTTTAGCAGAGAAACAGCTTGGCCTAGAAATTTCAAATTATTTCATGGGGAAAGAAAGGTTTTGATGAATAGCAATATTTCTTGGCTGTATTTGATAGCAGTCTTTCAGACCTGGTTGCATGTTTATCTTACATTCTTTTAAACTATTGCTTGTTTGGCTGGTAGCCATGGATATTTTCTGCTTTCCTCCTGATGCATCACTCCTGCCCTTATACAGTGGTACCCCGGGTTACGAAATTAATTCGTTCCGCCGCGGAGTTCGTAACCCGAAAGATTTCGCAACCCGAAAAAGCCATAGCCGCTAGCGCTAGAAAGCCGCGATTTCGTGCGAAAAAGCGCCAAAAAGCACCAAAAATTTTTTCGTAACCCGAAAAAACCTTCGTATCCCGGAACAGTTTTTTCCTATGGGATTTTTTCGTATCCCGGAAATTTCGTAACGCGGTGCTTTCGTATCCCGGGGTACCACTGTATTACAGTAGTGCCCAACTTTTTTGGCCTACCTTTCCTTTTGGGTGACAGACTAAAGCATCCCCTAACACCAATTTCTTGATACTAAGTCTACTGTTCTATTGCAAATTCAAAACAACTAACCTCAGTCACTTCTCCCTTTGTACTCAATAACCTTGGGAACAGCAACTGAGCAGCTGTCTGAGCAGTGACCAAGAAGCATCTTGCTCATGCCAGCTTTGCATATTGCATTGTTTCTTCTGCTACCTCTTATCTCGGCTTGTCTGACAAAAGAAAGCAGGAGCACAGCACAACTCCAACCTGCCAACTAGCAAAATTTACAAAGCTTAAGAAAGGTCATAAATGTGAAAGCTCCTTTTGCCACTGCTTCTCCTCTGCCACAAGGTGCTCTAACTCATTGTTTCAGCCAGCCAGTCTGTCCAAAAATGGAGCCATGGGAGTGAACTCATATGGACAAGAGATACCACCACATGAAGCAATCAACAAGGATGCACTGGGGTTTTTGGCTAAGCAGCTGGAATTAGTGGCATGGCATGTGTGAGAAGAAGAAACAAGTTACACTTTTGATCTGCAGCTCCCAGAATGTCCCATGCAGTGTGGCCAGTGGCCTGTTTCCGAGAGCCTTTGTAAGGACTGTATGTGAAAGGTTTCTTTCACTGGATAATAGCTTCCATGGGTTAAATCCTTTTATGCCTTCCACTTTGGAATCATCTCTGGTATAGATGGCTGCCATGTTAACATTATATATCTAAGGGCACTACATACCCCTCAGCATTTCCCAGAAGAAGACTGGGACACTTGGGCCAAACAAAACAGAGTGTAGTCAAGATAGCAAAAGGTTTTAACAATCTAGGGCAGACTGCAGCAGAATTTTTTTGCTTGAGTCTACTGGGAAGGGCAAAATTCCATCTGCTCCTCTCCTCTTCTTCCTTCTGAACTGAGTGCTAATTACTTTTGCATTTTGAATTCAGTTTGCATCAACTGAAGTAAATTGGGGAGGAAGGGGAAGAGGAAAGAAAATGGGATATTTTAAATGCAGCTAAAAAAGTAGGATGATTGAAAATGAACTGTGAGTATCTCTGACAAATCAGGACAGTTGGAGAGCATAGCATTATTATGATTTGGTGCTTTATATAGGTCATTCAATGTCTTAGAATTGATCTTCTCTGATTTAATTCAAATCCTTACAAAGTAGACTGTGAGGAACCCTTAGCCTTGGCCTGTACTCCTATACCCACTTATTTGGGAGTATGTTTCATTGAATCCAATGAGAATTCCTTCTGAATACAGTGCACCCTTTCCTATGTGGCAGATCTGTTCTGGACCCCTCCATGTAAGGCAAATATGTTTGAGCCTCATTGAAAACAATGGGGAGTGTGCATGCGGCACAGCGCTTGCACCATTGCTTCTTCCGTCACACAGCTTTCAGTGTAAACTGAAAGCCATGTATAGTGTGCCCGTGTATGACATGGGCATACTGTAGTAGATTATGCTATAAGCCTTTATTTACACAGATCCAATCTAATATTTGAGGTTCTGTCAGATAACAATAGTTTTCAAAGTTGCTGGAAAACATTTCTTCTCATGACACCTGACCATTACACTCGAGAGAGAAGCTAATGAGAGGCAAATGAGAGGAAAACCTTGGCTCATATGAAAATATTTCAAAGCAAAGGAATTTTTTTTTCTGTAGAAAAAAATGTCATGGTGCTTTTTCATTTTTATATTTGAGTAAACTGGCATTTGAAACAGATTCCATAAATATAAAAGGAAAGGAAACAGGCTGCAGCTTGAAGGAAAATTTTGACCCAGTGAGTCACATGTACAGTAATACATATTTTATGCATTTTATTGTACATTGCCTCTAGGACTGTACAACAGAATGGAGATATATAAATATTAAATATAAATATGCTGCTTGCAATATCATTTTAGATAAATGTTCAAGTGCTCAGAAAAAGAAGAGAGCTGATACAAAATCTGAATGTTTCTGACTCTCATTCTTCATAACTAGACCCTCTGTGGATGTGAAAGTAATCATAAGGAGAAAAGAACCAGAATATAATTACTGTTGTATCTATATTTCATTCTGTGTTTCACAAGATCTGCTTCTCCAATTGTTGGAGATGCCTAAGGGTGTTTGGGGGTTATGGATCAATGTTCTTTTTTTCCCTGACATTTTTGCTTCTTTTAATGACTCTCCCCTGGAGACATTGACTTGAAAGTCATGTTCTCCTCTCACCTGTTGCCTATTGACTGCAGTCCTTTACATGTGAATCTGAGACTAAGGATATTATCACATTGCATTTAAAGCGATTTTTCCCCTACAGGATACAGTCACGCTTAATTTTAAAACCAAGTGTTATTGCAAACAGTCGTGGCTAGGCCAGTGCAACCCATATGCAGCCCAAATCCGAGCTGTGCTTATCCAGTGGTTTTTCAAAAATGGGACCTTGCCATTTTTGAATAGCCACTGGATAAATGCGACTGGAATCTGGGTTGCATTTGCCCAACTGCAGCTGTGTGCAATAACATCCAGTTGGGGATAAGTCGCTTTAAATACAGTGGAAATACAGTGGGCCCTCCCCTTACACGGGGATCCGTTCTAGGTCCCTCGACTAAGGGGAAATCAGTGGTTGCTGGAGCCCCATAGGAAGTAATGGGGCTTACTCCTGTGGCGCACGGCAGCATGGCAGCGTGCATACACCACAGGCGCACACCCCATTAGTTCTTCTGGGGGCACGCAACAGGGTCTTCCAGCGCAGCTTTCAGCATATGCTGAAAGGTGCGTATGGCATGCCCACGTAAAACGCGGGTGCACTGCAGAATGAAATAATCTCTGAAGTTTTCTGAATGCAAGAAGGATTACTTACTTTTTGAGTAGACATTAAGTAGACAGCTGCATGATTAGTCCCTCCAGCATGGGCCTTTTGATTTTGGCTACAATCTTCCAAATAACTCAAATGTGTTTTCTCTGTCAGTGACATCACCAGGGCTTATGCCCCAAATAAGCACATATAAGGCTACAGTTTTGTTATATTCTTGACAACAAGAATGATTGTGATTGCTCATTGACCTTGGATGATCGCTCTCCTCCACACAAATGCATCCTCCTGTAAGAAGTGTGTTCTCAAAACTGTAACTTGACTGGTTATTTGAAAATCAAATCTTTTCAAAGCTGACTTCTCAGTAATGTCTCAGTTGATTATACAATCAGTTGCTTGATTATACCAGACAAACTCTATGAGCCAAGATGAATGTAGCTGGTTGGAAGCTGGGCAACTACTTCTAAGGGGAGGCCTGCAACCACCCCTTTTCATGCCGGATTGGGGCCGTGGCATCCACACTCCGCGGCCCCAATCCGGCCTTTCCAGGGCATGAAAAGGAGCCACAAAAAGCTACTCCTTTTTGTGCCCTGGAAAGGGTGCCATAGCCGTGTTGCTGTGGCTTGGAAGCGCTCCTTCATCACTGTGTCATATGGACACAGTGCTAAAGGAGCACCATGATGTTGCATGGCATGTGGAGTGGCACGTGGCATCATGGCACCCTGGAGGTGGAGGAGGGGTGTGTGTCATCTGGACACCCTTAATGGCCAGTCTGAAGAGGGCCTAAGAACAGCTTTAAGAATAGCTACACAGGAAGAGGGCAAATTAGCAGGAATCTTGTTCTGAAGGTTGTTTGGTATTTACATATCTGTTATAAGTCTGTCTACATCTTTTGGCATCTGTATTGCCATACCTTCTAAACATTTACACCAACAAATAATTGATGTTGTGTCATATATCTTCTTTCAATTTTTTTTTTAAAAAAATACATTTTCTACTGTTTTTCCTGTTCGAAGAAGTACACTGTGGTCCAGTCGCATCTTGTTGTGTTTGTTTTTTTCTAAGAATCTTATTTCCCTTGGTCTCTTGGCATTAAATGATCCCAGATTGGTACCAGAACACTGTTGTTAATCTTTATCTTAACTGATAGCTTGCTAAAACTTCACAAAATTAGTTAATAAATGAAGCCTCTCTGTCTAGAAGAGAAGCTAAGAGTCATGCCCTAGATTCTGAAATGTTTGATGTTTTCCTCTTTTGTAGATAAAGGAACACAAAAGTTTAGATCCAAGCTGAATCATGCTTTGAAATCAATGGGACAAGTTAGGACTTTATCACCCCAGGTTCAAAAGGTGCCACATTCTCACTTCATCTAGCAAATGCAAACATACCAGGTTGGGGACAATTATTATCACACAGCTCTTTAAAAATGTGAAGGTGCTGCTTCTTGTCCTGGCTTTTGTCTTCCACATGCCAGCCTCCATAGCTCTGTCTCCATGTCCTAATCCCTTCCCAGCATGCCTTTTGGTATGCATTTATTTTATTTTGATTTATTTTTAGCACAATAGCATGACCATGGAAATCTATGAGGGGAAACAAGAAAGAAAGAAAAGAAATTGAAAAGAAAAGAAAAGAAAAAACAGCCTGCTTGAGAATAGTGATGGGGAAGAGGGAGAGAGAAGCATAATCATGCACAACTTGATTGCTGACTTATTGGAACTGCTTCGGGAGGAACTTAACACACAAAACCCATCAATGCCCCCCCAATGGCAGTGCTTTTTCACTACTGACAAAATGTGTCCAAAATATTTGTAAATTTCCTATCCCCTTCCTGTTCTTCTACCCTCAAACGTTTGGTCAACATTTTTGTAAGCAAATATTTCTGAGGATATGCCTGCTGCAGCCATCACCTCATTCATATCCAGTTATGTTAATTCCAGTGTGAATTCTGACCATACTGACTGGGCAAGTGGGAGATTTAATCCAAGTGAAGGGTTTTTCACATGGGCAAAAGTGACAGGAACATAGCGGGATGCTCCCATCACTATTGTGTAATTGTGCAAAGATTATCAGATGATTTCCCCCAATGTTGTGATAATCATGTCATTTGTCCCGTGAATAAAAATGAATTCTCCCATTGCTTTTTATTCATGGGACTTTCCCATGAATAGCAATTGCAGCTTCAAAAATGATATTAGAATTTCTTTTTATTCATGGGATAAGGGTGCAATTATTGTGACATTATGTGACATCATCTAATAATCTTCATGCAATTGCATGATGTTGACAGGAACATCCTGCTAAACTCCCGTTACTTTTGCCCGTGTGAAAATCTGATCTGTTTCAAAATGCAATCAGTTCTGTGCTGTCACTTTGTTGATGATAGAGGAAGCACCTGAAGACATTATTTAGTTGTACACTGTGTTCCTTTTGTAGCATTTCTTAATAAGACTGAAGTGGTTTCCTTGTTAAGTCATAACAGAAAACCCAAAATGCCAGTAAATTTGAATTGCCTCCGACAAGTGCATAAAAAAAGATAATATTTTTATTTAGAATCTAAATTCAACATTTCTTTTACAATGGAAGGTAATAATCAAAAACAGAACAGCCTTCAGTACTGCATTTGATCTTGGAAAAGATTATGTTTGAATTTACTGTATGCTCATCATTAAAATGAAACAGTTTATTGTAAATAAGCTTACTATACAGTGAACTGAGACTGCTTTATCTGCTTCAACACCTTTTCTGAACTGATATCAAGACAGTCACTGTTAATACTTATATTCTGAAACCTGAGTCAGTGTCAGAGAAAGACAAAAACAGCAGTGAAGCAAAAATCAGCTTTGATAGTGGCAGAGAAATTATGGAACAGCCTCAGTCCCAAAAGTTGAACTTACGGGCTGTACAGATTCCTCACCAGATCAGGCCTGCAGCAACCGCATGCCACAGCCCCAATCTGGCCTTTTCACTGCACAAAAAGGAGTCACAGTATGCAGCTTCTTTCTGCGCTATGGAAAGGTGCCATAACCGCCTGTGCTGTGGCTTTTCTGTGCTCCTTTGGTGCTGCATCACCTGGACGCAGCGCCAGAAGAGTGCTGTGACGCTGCCCGCCATGTGGTGGGGTATGCAGCGACACTCTGGCATGGGAGCGGAGTCAGGGCCCCACTTTGCCCCCATGCCAGTCTTTATGGTTGGTCTGTACAGTCTGTTAGATTCTAAATAAATATATAATCTTTGGTTCTGAAGACACACACTTTGACTTAAACACCTGAACATCAGGGTCTCAGATCCCTCTCTCAAACATATTTTTCAGAGCTCACAAGTGACATTGAATGTGCAACACCAGCATGTACCCACAGATTTATCACTCATGGTTATCATAAATCCACTTGCCACAGATCCACATGGAATAGGGACCAATAATCACAGTGCTATTACTATTTTGCTTTTTAATTACTGAGTGAATGTGAAAAGTTCCTTTTGAAGCAGTTTCAATATGCAAGCATCATGTGGTGTATATGTAATTATGCTTTTCTCCTCCCTCCCTTTTGCTATTTCCAAGCAGGATGATTTTCTCTTTTCCCCCAAATTTCTTTTCTCCCTCCCCCCTACTTAATGCATTGTTATGATCATACAGTTGCACTAAAAAGAAAAAGAAATGAAAATAAATGCAGAATGAAAGGAATGCTGGGAAGTGGTAAGAACAGGGAGGCAGGGCTATGGAGGCTGGCGTGAGGAAGTCAGAGGCAGGAAAGAAGCAGTAGCATGGCAATTTTGAAGAACTGTGCAATAATGAGTGTCCTCAAATTGATATATTTACATTTCCCAGACTAATACAATTGTGGTGTCTTATGAGCTCAGTGTAATAAAGTCATAAGATGCTGTAGAAGACCAGTCTATTGATTGCAAAATGGAGCTACCAAAGAAGGATTCAGGAAAAACTTCATGTGCAAGCAGTGAGCTGAGACTTTGTGGAGGTTCTGCATGCCTGCCTAGCAATAAAGGGAAAGAAGAGAGTTTCAGGAGATGACTATGAATACTATTGTTCTATTTCATGTCATACATATTGTGTTAACAGCCAGAAGCTTGACTTCTGGTTTCTAGAACACCCACATGTGTTATTTCAGAGTCGGATGTTTTTCAAATGCCCTTTTCAAATTGCTGCTATTTCTGGCAACAATAGAAAGGATCAGTGTAAGGCAAAAAAGGGTGTAATTATATCTGTGTGGGACTGAAAGAGAGATTTAAAAAGAAAAAGCGGACCACAGACTTATCTAGTAATCCTATTTGTACACGGCTTTCTTTTTCCTTTCCTGCCTCTCAGCATCCTTACATGCAAAGAACAAGGAAGTAACCCCAACAGGCTAATTTTGTATGTTTAATGCTCTATGAGGAATTCAACAAGTCAGGTTACCTCCAGTTTTTTATATGGGAGGTCTTCAAGCAGAGGCTGGATGGCCATCTGTCGGGGATGCTTTGATTTGGATTTCCTGCATGGCAGGGGGTTGGACTGGATGGCCCTTGTGGTCTCTTCCAACTCTATGATTCTATGGCCTGTTACAGACTGCCAAAATAAAGCTGCTTCGGGTCTCTTTGGAGGTATGCTGTTTAAATGATGCATGCATCCGAATAATTCGGAAGCTTCACCAAAGCTGCACTCCAGTGCTTAGGAATGGAGCGTGGCTTCGGCACGACCTCCAGACTCTTAGGACCCAAGCATCATTTAAGTAGCATACCTCCAAAGAGACCCGAAGCAGCTTTATTTTGGCAGTCTGTAACAGGCCTATGATTCCATGCTGTTCTGAAACTAAACATTATGAAGCTGAGAGTGCAGGATTAATCATTGGGTTTTAGGTATCCAGCTCTCCTGAGATCTATTTTGGACTTGTCTTCACACAAAACATTTGGAATCTGATTGAAATGGAAACTGGCCTACAGTTCCCTTGCAGTATTCCCTGGAGACAACACCCTCATTTCTTCACTTTTAGCATGTTACTGGTGTGATTGGAAAGGTAGTTAGTTTAGAAGACCCAAACAAATGCTATGGCCAGGACTGAGACCCTTGATATTGAAGTAACATGGGCATTATTCAAGGAAGTTGTGAGAAACTGGTTTGCATTTCCAACCCAATGAAGCAGAACAAAATACAAGACACCCTATGGGTAGTGCAACTACCACACCTGATAATGTGTATGATCTGGAAGCCCAAAAGAGGCTTTCACATTTGTCAAGAATGATAAGTCCTCATTCAGAGCTCTGTCTAAAGTTTCAAAATCAGGTTAGCATGGTCACCACAAGGGAACAGCTTCCCAAAGTAGTGTCCAGGGAAAGGACATCCTCAGGCCTTTCTGGCATTGCTTCTTGTGTTATGTTGCATCTTGGCCATCCAAGAGAAAACAAAGGAAACTCTCTCATCAAATCAAATACACCTCTGGGATCTCCTATGAGGGGAATTTCAAATGGAGCAATCAGTGGCTACTGTGCAGCTGAGTCAGCCAGGAATTTACATATAAATGCAAATTGAGGTCTACTGCTCCTTGACCATATGAGTGATAGAGGTAGGATTTGTTACAGATTAAGAACCATGGGAAATATTCTTAGCATTGTTCCTAAAAACAAGCATGAAATATTGAATGTGTAACCCTCAGTCTTCAATAAAGGGAGAAGCCTGATGGGGCCAAGGTCATCAGCCTTTGATGCTACATGTTCACTTAATATGATCTCAGGCAGAAAGATGGATGGAAAAAGTCTGAACGAGACACCAGTGACTTGCACCCAGTCAGTGTAGGTACTGTTATGCTATGTAGGTATATAAATAATTTGGTATAAGGCATCTTGGTATTGTGGCATACACTCCACATCTCCAAGTAGTAATAAGTTATTTTGGTGCAGCCAGGTCCCAAGCATAATTTTTGGGGACCTGGAACAAATACATAAAATGGAATCCTTTCCTACACTGGTATCACAATCTCTCACCCATATGAGGCATACAAAAAAGCATCTTAATTTTAGAATTACTGTTGCATGTCTACATTTCTAAAAAAATGTTTTATCTGTGCAACTTTACTTTAATAACAACAACCAGCCTGAGAGCCTAGCTATTAATAAATGTATTATCCTGTTAGTATCTTGCTTTTTTTATTGCAAAGGACCAATATAGATGCAAACTTTAAAGCTTTTTTTCTTGGACTTTTTCATTGCAAAATCATACACAAGCCTATCAGATTTGATTTCTCTTGCATCTTCACATTCTGTAGACAAGATGTCTTGTTTTTGCACAACTACATAATGTCTACAGCTTTTGAAGCATGCTAGTGCAAGACTTTTTTAGGTTATATATACCTACTTAATCCTGCAAAAACAATTAAAAATGTGAAAACAATTTGCAGATTTGTATAAACTTTTAAAATTTCTAACCCGGTGCTGGTGGGTGGGTGGGACTTCTGCCTCCTGGGGGCTGGACTTCCCTGGAGGCAACTGAAGGCCCAGGAGGGAGAGGAGGGAGAAGAGGAACAGGTGCATGCTGTTCCTCTTCTTCCCCCCACTCACTCATCACCATGTGCCCTCATAAATGGCTTCACGTGCTGGAGAGGGCACACATGCCATTGGTTTGCCATCATGGGCCTAGGTGAATCCTGACAGCCCTTCCCGTGAGGCTAGACTGTCATCCTCTTTGCTGATTTACCACAGGCAGACAAAGAACTTTTTGTTTCAGCAGGCCTTCAAGGACTTTTTGCTTAGAAGGAATCAACCTTGCATAATGTCATAGATTATCACTTTGTTGCTTTCCTTTTTCCTGTTTTTTTAAAAAGTGTTTTTAAATTACTTTTAATTTGTTGATAGTTTAAATGCATTTTGAACTTTTGTATGCTGTGAAATTTTTGCTAAGTTTGTTTTAACTGTTGTAAGCTACATTGAGTCCAGGATGGAGAAAAAAGTGGGATGGTGATGGTGGTGATGATAATAATAACAATAATAATATAATAGCAAAGCGGACCTGTGAGTTTGTTGACTCATGTTGCACACCTAGGGAGCAGAACGGGGGAAAGGAGAAGTCTCTGCCCCCAAGATGATGAAATAAATATACTCAATGAGCCACAAACTGCTTTTCTCACATCAGATGTGTTAGGAGGCATCTAGCAACCCAGGATGCTTCCAGAACCCTAAGTTGAGCTGTCTGCTTCTATTCTCACTCTGCCTCAAACTGCAAGTCTTTTGCTCTTTTTAGCCACACAGACACCTTGATTACATCATCTTTCACTCAGAGCAAGGAGAAGCAGCATCCCTCTTTCAGATATTTGCTAACCAGTCAGAACAGAAGACCAGCTCAAGAGCAATCAGCCAACTATTTAGCAACATACTGCCTGCAATATGGCACCATATTGGCTCTAATTTACATGTAAAAAAGAAATCTGCCCACTGCAACTGGCCAGCTGGTTAGACTACTTTAGTATTCATTCTCTTGCCTAGGAGAGCCAGTGCAGTGTACTGATTGACTGTTGGACTATGACTCCCAGACACCAGGGTTTGAATCCCACTCAGACATGGAAACCCACATTCTCTCAACCTCAGAAGAAGACAAGGGCAAACTTCCTCTGAAAAAATCTTGCCTAGAAAATGCTGTAATTTTAAAAATATTTTTTAATTAGGTTTCATATTTACAATACATATGTTACATTTTTTTCATCAGTATATTGTAATTTTTTACACGTTATTCATAAGTTTACGTATTCCTAACCATCTCCATACATACATATTCAGAAAACGCTGTAATAGAGGTTGCCTTAGGGTTTGCCATAAGTTGGAAATGACTTGAAGGCACACAACAACAACAACAACAACAACAACAACAAACTCTTGTCTGCATCCCAGTCTTAGAATCACAAAGTTGGAAGGGACCTTGGTGGCCATTTAGTCCTAGGGAGATTATCACATGGATTGCTCCCATTTTTACCCGTCCTGAGGTTGTCCTTATCATGTCCACAGATATCTCGTCCTTCTTCTGTCAGTGGCACCCATCACTGTATTAACGAGAGTTTCCATTAATACAAAATAATGGGACCATGCCATTTCAGGGATGAGAGAAGGACAGGATAAGTGTGATGTTGTCTAAGAATCTTATTGTGATCGTGCAATAAGAATCAGGAAAGGATGGGATAATGACAGATGTCATGTGAAAATCTCCATGCAATCTCATGGGAAAGTTGGGTTGGGACAGGGATGGGACAGGACAAGGATGTCCCATCCCCCATGTGATAATCTCCTATGCCTGGGCCATCACAATAACATCACATGTGAAATGACAGTGACACTAATAAAGCAAGGAAAGAATTCCACAATAGTGGAATGGCTCAAATTTTCTTTTTTAACAAATAATTCCCTATTTAGTATTTTCAACTATAAATATCATACTAAACCATAATTCTCCAAAATCAAATCAAACCATCTGTTCTTTCTTTACAGGTACAGTGTCACTTATATCCCTGGCTGTACTTTCATATGAACGATACTGTACAATGATGGGAACAACAGAAGCAGATGCCACAAACTACAAAAAAGTATGGATGGGCATTTTTCTGTCATGGATGTATTCTTTATTTTGGTCTTTACCACCACTTTTTGGATGGAGTAGCTATGGACCTGAAGGACCAGGCACCACATGTTCAGTGAACTGGCATTCAAGGGATGCTAACAACATCTCTTACATAATTTGCCTTTTCATCTTTTGCCTTGTCATTCCTTTTTTCATTATTGTTTATTGCTATGGGAAGCTGCTGTGTGCCATTAAGCAGGTTAGTGGATTTTTCAGTCATCTTTCCAATACATCAATGAGTGGTTGTCCTCCTGTTTATGGAAGACTGTGTTATCCATTGGGGGCTCTGGTGACAGAAAAGGGAGGGACGGCTTTTTATTGATATCCCTTTCCCTTTGGAGTTGCCTACAACCTATAAAATATGCTCCAGAGGATTGGGTTGGGATAAACCACAGAAGTGGGGGATATGGATATATCAGCTTTGCCTGATCCACCAACTATGCCCCTTCCTAGAATTGGAGGGCCTAAAGATTGTAGTGCACATGCTGGACTTCTACAATGTGCTCTACACAGGGCTACATTTGTACTAAGTCCAGAATATGGCAGCTAGACTGAATAAAGATATATCCAGGAACAATCATGTCACATCGATCTTAAAATCACTCCAGTGACTGCCAATTAATTTCTGGGCAAAGTACAAAGTGTTGGTTATTACTTTTAAAGCCCTACATGTCTTGGGTTCAGGTTACCTACAGGATTGCTTTCTCCCGTACAATCCACCCTGTATACTCAGATCCTCTGGGAAATGTTTGCTCCAACTAGCCAGGAGTAGAATTTCCCAGAATTTGTCTGCTGCCCCCAGATTGTGGAACAACCTGCCAGAGGCGATATGACAGCTGAAAATGCTGACTGCTTTTAAAACAGCAATAAAGACATATCTCTTCCAGCAGGCCTACCTAGTCGGTTTTAAATCACAGCTTTTTGATTGGTACATTTTAAATAATGTCTTATATGGATGTATTTTAATGGTTTTATAGTACTTTATTTTAATTGTTGGTTTTATGTGTTTTCTTTTTTTAATTGTGTTTTGTATTTTAACATATTGTATCCTGCTTTGAGCCTCGAGAGTGGCGGGAAAGAAATAATAATAATAATAATAATAATAATAATAATAATGAAAGCATGGACTGTTTCCAATTCTAGTCCTTGCATTACCTGTCAGTTTGCTCCTGTGCATGCCCAAGAGGCCAGGACTAGGGCCAGCTCTACTATTAGGCAGAATGAGCAGAGTATGTGGCCCAAGGCTGCTTATAGAACAGCTAAAACACAGTGCTTATAATGAAAGAGTTGGAAAACAAATGAACTATCCTATGAAAGACAACACAAATGTATGGTGGTTTAAAAGCATTTAAAACAGTGGTTCTCAACTGTGGGGCAGGACCCTCAGGAAGGATGAGAGTTACTCAAGGGGGGTATGAGACTTGGAGGCCCTGGTCCTTTGTCCTTCTTCTCCTTCTCCTCTTGCTCCTTCTCCCAAGTATGTTTTGTCCCAGAGAGGAAAGCAAAGGCAAGGAGGGCACTTGGATCCACTGCCTCAGGGAGGAGGAGGAGAAGGAGAAGGAGAAGGAGAGGTATTTCCTTATTTATTTGTTGTGTGCCTTCAAGTCGTTTCCGACTTATAGTGACCCTAAGGCAACCATATCATGGGGTTTCATTGGCAAGATTTGTTCAGAGGAGGTTTACCATTACCTTCCCCTGAAGCTGAGATAGTGTGACTTCCCCAAGGTCAGTCAGTGGGTTTACATGGCCGAGCTGGGAATCGAACCCTGGTCTCCAGAGTCACAGTCCAACACACAAACCACTACAACACATTGGCTCTCTCTTTCTTATATCATGTTAAAATATGAATACTTATGAATATATGAATCAAAATATGCACGCTAAACAATCAAAATATTTTTATTCATATACTATGCCAAGCAGAGACAGGGATGCAATGTCTGGATGTAGATGTAAAGGGGGTTACAAGAGTAAAAAGTCTGAGAAACTTTAAAAAAAATACTATGAAAATAATTAAGTATAGCACACCTTGTCCATCAAAACACCCCATTACAACAAGAATTGAGTTGGTAAGTGCAAGGATTTATGCATTTACATTTGTGCATATTTTAAATTGCCCATATACTAGTACTGAGGATAGATAAACTAAAATTGAATAAAAAGGCAAAAATCCATAAGAAAGAAATCCATTGCCAACAACCGCTGTGGATAAAAATATTAAGTGATAATTTCATGGAGTCTTGTGATTCAGAGGACACCAAAGTAGAACTTCCAGGCTCTGATGTAGAACTTCCCAAGCTTTCAGCTTCACACAGGCATAGAAACTTTAGGAAAAAGAAGGAGTGAGAACAATACAATGGGAATGGCAGTGATGACACTGAACACTGGACTCCAGATGGTATGCCCCTACCAACAAGTCATCAGATGATTTCCTTGATTTCATACCTTGTAAACAATCTGCGGAGGTGCCACTCTGTAAGGCCATTCTGCTTGATTTCCATTAATGATCCCCCCTATTTATGAAATATTCCTCAGGCAGGTTTGGAAAAGATGTGATTGTGCACGAAGAAACATTTTGATGTTCTAAGATTGTTTGTTGGTCCTTAAGTATGTCTGCTTTGATGCTGACCACAGGTTTTGTTATTGTTAGCTGCCCTCAAGTCTACCTCAAGTCATGGAGACCCTGTGGATGAGCATCTCCAAGAATCCCTATCCTGCACTTCTTTGCCCAAGTCCTGCAAGCCCTTGCCCACAACCCCCTGATTGAGTCTATCCATCTTGTCTGTGGTCTTCCTCTCTTTCTTCTACCCTCTACCTTTCCTAGCATTATTGTTTTTTTCTAGTGATTCATTATGTGACCATAGTACAATAATCTCAACTTGATCATCTTTGCTTCCAAGGAGAGTTCTGGCCTGATCTGTTCAAGGACCCATCTGTTTGTCTTCTTGGCTGTCCATGGTATCCTAAGTACTCTTCTCCAGCACCATATCTCAGATGAGTTGATTTTCTTTCCGTCTGCTTCCTTCACTGTCCAGTTCTCACATCCATACATTGTAACTGGGAATACAATGTCATGAATGATTCTGATTTAGTGCTGAGGAGTTGTATGTCTTTGCTCTTTATTATTTTTTCTAGTTCTTTCATAGCTGCCCTACTCATTCCTAGTCTTCTTATTTCTTGACTGCACTCTCTATTCTGGTCAGTGTTTGATCCTAGATATGGGTATGCTTTAACAATTTCAATTTCCTCATTGTCTAGATTGAATTTGTGTATTTCTTCTATGGTCGTTATTTTTATTTTCTTTATGTTCAGCATCACACCTGCCTTTGCACTTTCATCTTTGACCTTCCTTATTAACTGTTCCAATTCTTATATCTTCTGCTAAAATTATGATGTCGTCTGCACTTCTTAGGTTGTTGATGTTCCTTCCTCCTATTTTCAGTTCTCCTTTTTCTGATTCTAATTCTGCTTTTCTTATGAAGTTTTCAGCATATAAATTAAATCAGTAGGGTGATAGGATACAGCCTTGCCTGACCCCTTTTTCTATTGGGAACCATTCTGTTTGACAAGGTTTCCCATGACATTCTTGCAAACAAGCTTGTAAAATGTGGGCTAGACAAAGTAACTGTTACATGGGTTTGTAACTTGTTGACCGGCCGAACCCAAAGGGTGCTCAACAATGGCACCTTTTCATCCTGGAGAGAAGTGACCAGTGGGGTCCCACAGGACTCTGTCCTGGGCCCAGTGTTATTCAACATCATTATCAATGACCTGGATGACAGAATTGGGAGCATACTTATCAAATTTGCAGATGACACCAAATTAGGAGGAGTAGCTAATAACCCAGAGGACAGGATCAACATTCAAAATGACTTGAATAAACTAGAAAGCTGGGCCAAAGCTAACAAAATGAAATTCAACACGGAGAAATGTAAGGTACTGCACTTAGGGCAGAAAAATAAAATGCACAGATATAGGATGGGGGACTCTATGAATGAAACTATGTGTGAAAGGGATCTGGGAGTCCAAGTAGACCACAAGCTGAACATGAGTGAACAGTGCAATGTGCCAGCTAAAAAGGCCAATGCAATTTTAGGCTGCATCTATAAAAGTATAGTGTCTAGATCAAGAGAAGTAATAGTGCCACTGTATTCTGCTCTGGTCAGGCCCCACCTGGAATATTGTGTCCAGTTCTGGGCACCACAATTAAAAAAGGACATTGAGAAACTGGAGCATGTCCAGAGGAGGGCGTCTAAAATGGTGAAAGGTCTGGAAATGATGACCTATGAGGAATGACTCAGGGAGCTGGGGATGTTTTGCCATTTTGCCATCTTTTCCACCTTTAAGAGAAGGTTAAGAGGTGATATGATAGCCCTGTTTAAATATTTTAAAAGATGTCATATTGAGGAGGGAGCAAGCTTGTTTTCTGCTGCTCCAGAGAACAGAACCCGGAACAATGGATGCAAGCTACAGGAAAAGAGATTTCACCTCAACATTAGGAAGAACTTCCTGACAGTAAGGGCTGTTCAACAGCGGAACACACTCCCTTGGAGTGTAGTGGAGTCTCCTTCCTTGGAGGTCTTTAAGCAGAGGCTAGATGGCCATCTGTCAAGAACGCTTTGATTTGGATTTCCTGCATGGCAGGGGATTGGACTGGATGGCCCGTGCGGTCTCTTCCAACTCTGTGATTCTATGATTCTATGTTTCTCCGAATTCTGTTCTGACAATGGCCTCTTGTACAGAGCCCTCATCAAGACTATCAAATATAGACTATCCCAGGTCTTTGAGTGCATTCCATAGCTTTTCGTGATGTACACAGTTAAATGCTTTGCTGTAATCTATGAAACATATGCTAATTCTTTTTTGATGTTCTTTGGTGCACTCCATTAGCCATCTTATGTTTGTGCTATGGTCCCTAGTGCCTCTTCCTTTTCTGAATCCTGCTTGCACCTCTGAAATTTCTCCATGGCTGGTTGGAGTCTATACTACAGATTTTTGAGCATTATTTTGCTTGCATGTGAGATTAGTGCTATTCTGTTATAGCTGCCGCAGTCTTGTGTGTCTCTTTCTTGTGGATTGGTATATATATTGAATGTTTCCAGTCTGCTGGCCACCTTTTTGTTTGCCATATTTGTTGACCACAGGTTATTGACAATTAAATTATCATCTTTTTGAGTTTGACTAGTTCATTTGTGGATTTTCTGAATTTCACTCTTCCACTGCATATGCAACTAGATCAAGCTAGAGCTTTTACTTCAGGACAAAGTCTGGAGCCCAGCGAGGATTACACATTAGTCACCTGTACCCTGGGGCTGCTATGGTTTTTGCTCATCAAATGTGTGGGTGTGATTAGAACAAGAACAACCTTACAAGAACAAATAGGAGAGGATAAAGGAAAGTGCTACATTGGGGGATAACTGATTTGCTGTGGTAATCTAAGCAGATGACAGCCCGTATGATGTGGCATACACTAATTTACCCCTTGGCATCCTTCCCCAGGATTAAGTGCAAGAATTTGTCTGTTAACTGCCTTGTCCTTTCCTTTCTCTCTGCAATGTATTGAAGTAATATAAAATTATTTTAAAAATGGAGGTGGGAGGGAGTAGTGCTAGTAAAAAAACGGGGACAGTATGAAGAGGTACAACCTAAATAACGAGGGGGCTGGAGCATCTCCTACAAAAGAAATCTTACAACATTGGTCTTTTTTCTTTTCTTTCTTTTTTATTAAAAAAAAGGGAGCAAGAGAGAATACGAAAGAGTAAAAACTGTCTTTCCCCTGGCTATGGGAGCTGTAGGCTAGCTTTTGTAAGTTATGTATAAAGTATGCATATGGCAGAGAATTTGGATAGGATGATCTTTTCCCACTATGCCTCTTCTAATAGTAGAATTTAGAGTCAAGCTGACTGGGAGAAGGTGAGGGACTTCTATACATGAGGGACTTCTATACATAGTCCATAAGGAACTGAGATCATTCACAAGTTGTGATAATGGCCACTATCTCAAAGGGCTCTAGAAAAAGATTAGATAAATTCATGGAAGACAAGGCCAGGAGTCTGCATGGCCACATGCTATCACAATCAGAGGAAGTGTGTCAGTTGCTGGAGAAAAGAATGGGAGAGGGTCTCTTGTTCTAATTGTCATCTGTCAAGAAGAAAATGGTTGTTGTGTTAAGGAAAATGCAACATGGGATATACAGTGATGGAAATAAAACATGTATGTGAGAGTCACTATGACTAAGCAAAAGCAATTAAGAAGCCACACAGGTGTGAAAGCTAATGTAATTAGCAAGTCCTAAATGCCAAGGACAGAAATGCAGAGTGTATAATTGAAAACACCTGAGAATCATTAAGTGGACAAGGTGAAATGATGAAATCATTAATTATGGGTTGAACTATGAGAACCAATCAAAATGGATGTACACGCCCACTGGGTGGAAACTGACAGAGTGGGTGGTGTTTTACAATGGCTATAATAATTGCTATGATTGCCAATGTATTTTGTGGAGTTGTGTGAGTAGTTTGGAGATTGTAATTTGTGAGGGCATTAGTATTTGTATATAGTAGAATAAAGTAGATCTTTTATATAAGACTACTGAGTTGTCTGGTGTCTTGAGTGAAGATACAAGAGCCAGCAGGATCCTGGAGAAGTGTGGAGGAAGAGTGAGAAGGCTTGGAGAGTTTGTTGGGGTCTTCAGCCTATTCTCTGAAACTCTGCTGCTTTAGAAGAAAAGCATTAACCACTGGCCAAAACTGGTCAGCGCCGGTGCATAACAATGTGGTGAGTTAGAGCCAGAGGTGAAGAGCTACAACTCCCATCATCCCTGAAATGTTGGCATTGTAGGATGCTAAACTACATAGGTCAGAGATATGAAACATGCTGTCCTCCAGATGTTGTTGGATTGCATCTCACAGCATCACTTGTTAGCATAGCTAGTGTTGAGGAATGCTGGAAGGTGAAATTCAACAATATTTGAAGGTCTGCATGATTGCCATATAGGTCCTTGGTTTGGTGCAGCATGGCTCTTCCTTTTGCATTTTCCCTCCCCTTAGGTTTTAAATAAGAGCTCAGAGCTTGATTAATTCTAACCAAAAAGATAATTCTGGCATCTCTTGAACTCTACTGCCTTTCTTTTAGATAATAAAAGTGAAGCTAGTTGTCACATACAAGTGGCTGAATTATCAGTATAAAGTGAGAATAAAGAGCCTTTCATGCAGTGGTTTTTCCACCCACAGTTACAGTGACAATCACCTTGAATCGTTCTTACTTAATAGCCTCTGGGCACTTGACTATCCATTTGGCATTTAACACTAATCTTCCCATACAGACAGAAAGTAAAGATTGAGGTTGGTGTTGAGAAGCATCTGGAACAATATTAGAAAAGAGTTAGCAGTCTCTGCCCAGCTGAACTCTGCTCCTCTTCATTCCTTAGCCTCAAAGACAACCCACATCTTCTATCTCATTTATATTTTCACACTGGGGGAACTCTGGCTTGTCTTATAAGCTTGTCTTGTCTCTGTCACTGGTCTCTCCAACTTTTCTGACTTCCTTTCTTCAAATCATTTTGTGTTTGAATGATGAAAGGGAGTCAGTGGTATTGGAGCAAAGCAAGTACTTCAAATGTTTTCACCTGGAGCGCCTATCAAACATAACCATCAACCAAATATCAAACATGTTACTTGACACTTGTAGTTGGAACCTACTGAGAGACTGAGGTTGGGAAAGGCTTTATTTTTGTTGTTGGCCACTGCATTGGGCTCCAACTTAGAGTCAGTGTATGAATGAGAGACTTCTAAGAACTCTGGTTATCAACTCAGTGCTCAGGTCTTGCATTCAGGGCTACAGCCTTCCTTTATGGGTATCATCTTTTATAGTTGATAATCTGCAATATAGTCTTTGGACTTTATTGCACTGCCTCCGGTGCCTGACTTACATTTTCCGAATTTGAGCCAAATTCGGATAGTACGCTGATTTTATCACACTGACTTTTCCCTTAAAATAACTTCCTGTTGCCTCCATTGTTGAATCTGGGCCCTGTAAGTTGCTTCGGAGGCCATTTTTTCCAATTCCAAAGCTTCCGATTTGGAAAAAAAATGGCTAGCAAAGTGACTTACGGGGCCCTAATTCAACCCTCGAGGCAATGGGACCCATTTTGAGGGGGAAATCCATGCGATAAAATCAGAGTAACTTCCGAATTTGGCTCAAATTCAGAAGAGGTAAGTAGAGCACCTGAAGTGATGTGATAAAGTCCTTCTTCTTTTCCTGCTGCTTTCAGTTTTACTGAACATTATCATCTTTTCCAATGAGTCATGTTATTTCATAATATGTCCAAAGTATGATATCCACAGTTTAATCATCTTGGTTTCTGGTGAATGTTCAAGGTAAGGAAGGGGAAGGCAAATTAATACTCATAGCTTAAGCAACAAATAAGAAATTAAAACTATACAGTAGTGTTCTGTTATCTATTGTTTTTTGAGCTGAAGAATATGTCCATAAGTTCTCTGAGTTGTCAGTGGCTTACTTGCATTTTAGTTGTTCTTGTGCAGAAAGACCCAATGGGGTTGCTTCTATGAGCCCACATATCCTTTGCCTCCATGCGGGATATTTCTGAATTCCTATTTTTCTCTATGAATTTAACTTCATAGTTATGGAACAGTCCATCTAAGAAGAATGTTGATTTATTGCAAGGCACTCCACAGACTGCATTCATAAATTAATTAATGAGTTCAGTGACATGCAATACAGTGCACTCCTGGACCTTTGCTAGAGTCTAATACACAACTGATGTTGTGCCAAGACTTTGTTGCCTGTTGATGCCTTTGTAGTAAGATTAATACACATCCTGAGTTTTCTTCTCCTATTTATTCCCCCCAAACTACTAGTATTCGCTTAGACATGAGAAATCACTTTAAAAACTCTACCAACCAATAATATGCTACTCGGATTACCTAAGTGGTTGGTTTAAATCAATGACATTTAAATGAGTGGTTCTATTAACAAGGATGGCAGCTTTAATTTGACCAATCAGTTCTACTCAACATTTCCCACATTAAAAGTGTACCTCAGGAGCCTTATGCAGAGGAAACAAATTTGGGGGTAATTAATGTGTTGCTGTGAAAGAGGGCAACACTGCATCTTCTGATCCTGTACTTGGCACATACAATGCTAGGCAAATGTATTTGATCCAAACTTGTTTGCCATTTCAAGGAAAAGGTGAGCCATTTTCATATAGCTGGAGAAACAATAAAGGATAACTTTGCAGCAATGTGGTGTCCATTTTTCATGTACAGTATGTGCAAGAACTGAATGTTGAAGACAGACCTCCAAGTATACACAGTAGCATCACTAGTGGAGTGCAGGAGGTGCGACTGCACGGGTGATACCAGGGGTGGGTATGCCATTGAGTATAAGTTAAAGTATTGTAGAAATAAAGCAACTAATATACGT
Source organism: Sceloporus undulatus (assembly GCF_019175285.1). Classification (NCBI taxonomy): domain Eukaryota; kingdom Metazoa; phylum Chordata; class Lepidosauria; order Squamata; family Phrynosomatidae; genus Sceloporus; species Sceloporus undulatus. Next base: position 225,797,158 of record NC_056524.1, on the reverse strand, counting down.
ATCTATATCTTTTATTTAGATTATTTATAAATGGTTTGATAATGTGTGCATTATCGTAATTATATAGTTAATTTTTAGGAATGGGTGGTAGGGATCAGGTGTTTGTCATCTGAGAGGAAAAGGTGAACAACTTTCCCTCCTCAATCCAACACACAAGCTAGGATCCATCATTGTGGAAGTCAGCAAAATATGTTCTCAGTGAGATGTAAAGTTACCTTTGCAGATGAAACATCCTGGGAATTTATTATCTCTTGCCTTTTAAAACAGCCAAAAGCTTTGCTTGGCTACTTTTACCAGCTTTGGAAAGCCATGCCTTTGTAATTAGGGATCAAATGTCCCATGGTAATGACACAACATGACGAAACTGTTCCCCTGGAGTATTCAATATTTGGTTATGAAAGAAATCCTGTTGAGCTGATAGGGACAGCCATGTTGCAAAAGTTCTTCCATTTCACCCCCCCCCCCCCCCCCCCTCGACAATACCCCCCCACCACCACCACTTTCACAGGAGATAAATGCACTTGTGAAAGTGTGTGCATAGTGTATCTTTCATCCAGCCTAAACTCTATGTGCTACCCAGAGTTTCTGTATATAGTCTTTGCATTTTGGAGTTTTATATAGATTGGATGAAGAGCTTAGACAGTTTTATGTTGCTTGTGTGTAAACAAATGCAGTCAATGTGTGGGAGTCAGAAATAGGGCCATGTGACTCCATTTTCTCTACCACATGGTTGATTATCCCCAGAATTCACCTAGCCTGTGACTGGGTACAGTCACATCTTAGACTGGATTATATTGTCGGAGAGATGGGGGAGTTAATGTATAGTTATATTCCTTTGCATTTGAAAAGGATGAATAACATTATACAGTACTGTATTCTGTAGAAATCACAAGCCAGGTCTTCTGTAATTCCACCAGCTGATTTCATCCTGCTTTAATTTACATGAGGTCTGCAGGGTGCCCTTTAAGTCCACAGAGGCAGGATTTAGTCTGTTGTGTCTGTTGTGAAAAAAGAAAAGGTAAGGTGGCAGGGTGCATATAGTCCTTGCATTCATTGCTTTTCTTCAGACAGGTTTTTTTTTTACTGTCAAATCCCCTGCTATTTTTATTCCATAACAATGGACTAATCTGCCCTCAAGGGAATGATGAAAATACATGTAACAGATAGCAAGCTACACACACATGCACTCCATATGACCTGAACAATTAAAGGACTGTGGAACCTTGCCTGACCCCCCGGGGGGGGAGCTCTGTTAGAGGAGCAGCTGGAGTTGATAACCTATATTTTTGCCATTGGCATCAGTCCTAGGATGCCCAAGTACTGCTGACAACTGACTTTACTAGGAGAGCATAGGCAATAACTTTTAAGATGAACAGATGCAGTGATATGCTGCCACCATCCATAACTGAGCAGTGGTAAAATTGTATCTGGGGTTCAGAGCTTCATCCTATTGCTAGTCAGTTATGAGTTGCTTCAGCATGTCATGTATATCCATTTGTCTTAATTCTCCTAGCACTCATTTAACATGGGTAGAGGACTAGTTGGAAAGAAACAGCTAGAAGACAGACCTTTATTAAATTACTAGCCAACTGCATACTCAATAGAACAGGGGTAGGCAACCTGCGGCCTGGTGAGGCCTTGGGACTGGCCCCAGCCTGGTCCTTCCGCCGATTGCCGCCGGGGCCTTTGGGGGGCAATTGTCTCTAGAAGCCTCAGAAACATGCATTTATATTAACATTTTTTTAAAAAAATCAACAAATTTTTTCGCGTGTCCTCCATGTTTTAAAAAAAGTGTCTTCCATTTGAAAATTTTGTCCTACATTTGTCCTGGTTTATTTATATATTTAATTTTTTTTTAAAAAAATTTAATTATTTATTTTTTGGCTTTGGCCCCCCAGTTGTCTGAGGGACAGCAACCCGGCCCCCGGCTCAAAAAGGTTGCCTACCCCTGCAATAGAATTATAGAGTTCATAGGAACCCCAAGGACCTTATAATCCAATTCACGGTTGTAGTTGTGGTGGGGAGGCAAATGAGGGCGTTTTTTTCCTCCAAATGTCAATCCCGCCCCCCCCCCCCCATGAAATTTTTCATGTCCCCAGATTTCTAGCATTTTATGGAACTTTACAGTTAAACAGTGATATTTATTTATTAAAGGTTTCTTAAATTTCAGATATCCATTTTTTAAAAAGCAGGATAGCCTAAACTGGAAGAAATTAATACATGAAGATGATATATATGTTTTGAAATTAAAAGAAGAGTAATCCATTCTTAGGACCCAAAATTGATAAAACTGGCATCAGAAAAGATCTTTTTTCATTTCTGTCTTGTAAAGAATGTGGTTCCTAGTACCTGGAGTTATAGTGTGTCCAAGTCATTTCCAGTTTATGACAACTCGAAAGGCAAGCCTGTTATGGGATTTTCTTGGCAAGATTTGTTCAGAAGGGGTGTGCTTTTACCTTTCTTTGAGAAAGAGTGTGACTTTTCTGAGGTCACCCTGTGGGTTTCCATGCCCGAGTGGGGATTCAAACAATGGTTTCCAGGGTCATAGTTCAACAAATAAATCACTACACCTACTAAAACCTACTAAAACAATGCTTATACTGAAATACTAGATGTATCCTGGTATTTAGGTTCCTATAGTATATTTTGGATTTTCAGATTATGGCTGCAATAGTGTTAGCAAGTTATGACAAAGCAAAATTTATTAATGGTGCATGGTTCAACAGGAATATAAGGAATATAAGGAAAGCTATTATCAGTTACTTTATTTATTTAACTTACTAGTACGCCTGCTGCTGAAGCTCTCAGGGTGAATGAAGTATCTAATTCAAATTAAAACATAAAACAAACATAAAACACAATGGGAACAAATACCATTAACTATAAAAATTAAAAGCAGCTGCAAGACAAGATGTACAATGTATTCTTAATAACACTGAATATTAATAATTTACAAAGCATTGAACAATAACGTTCAGTTAAGTCAGACACTAACAGAAATTGCACTTCAATTTACAAACTTGATTAAAGCTATATGTTTAATACCTTTCACAAAGAGCCTTATCACACGAGTCCTTTCTCCCAATAAAATAGCATTGCTTTCAAAAGTGCTATGCAATCGAACTGCTCTTTCTTATTGCAAGAGATGCATTATAGTGCTGTAGTGAGAGAGACTCCTGAATAAGGCTGGAAAAGGAAGCAAGATAGGGAGGCAGCCAGTGAGCAAAGCTGTGGCTTCTCTGAAAAGCCCCAATTGGTGAGGAGGGAGCAGTAATTTGGTAATGGATTGTTCTTTTTTGTAAAGGAAAAAAAGTTGAAACATTTAGGAAACTGCTGCAGCCTCTCCTAGATTCATTCCTAATTTTTGCCATCTTGATCACATTGTTCCTTAACTGCAGTTGTTCTGGTTATCATCTGTGAAATACTGAAAGGTATGGGATTTTGGCTTATAAAAGAAGGCACCTGAACTTTACATTACAATCTTTCTGTGACAGAAGCAAGAAGAGCAGAGAGAAAACTGGTTTGGACAATAGAGCTTTCAATAACTTGGCCGAGCAAATTGAAGTTCCTGCTGCTTCTCCTCCATTGATCATTAGAGGTGGACTGGTGTTCCCTCACCCACAACATGCCCACTGCCCAGCCCTGACCAACCCAAATTACCATACAAGTGCAATTGAGCTTTCACACCAGAAATTATAGCACAACAGAGCAGGAATGGGGTGGGGCATTAAAAATAAGTGTGTTTCGTATGATCTCTCATGGGAGAAGAACAGAACAACAATGATATCATGCAGTAAGACCTTTCCAGAGTCACAATTATCCTGATGTAATTGTGCTTTACTTGCCTCATGAGATAAAACCCTAAGATATTGGTGAATAGACTTCTGACCAAAGAATTGATGCTCTGTCCTCTGTAAAGTAGGATGCTTTATCAGCCTACCACTAAGATCAGAAGCCTGTACCAGTGGTATCTGCTGCTGCCACCATCATTGCCTCCCTCCCTCCCAAGAATGTTTTTATTTTTTGGTCCCTCTGACTACTCAAAGAACTGGCAGGCACTGGTGAAGGGACATGTTGCCATTGTTCATAGTACTGAGTATCTCCACAAGAGATATGAATCTTGAATGTGGCTGGGTAGTGTCTGTAACTTTTAGGAATGGGGCCCTCCTAAATGCTTGCAGTGGATGGGAGGATCAATTATGGGAGCAATTCACTACATCCAGTACAATGTGAGGAACCCCAACGTCTCTCAAATAGACCTACTAAAACATCATGCCTAATGAGTGGCTGAGACCCTTGGGCTCACACCCCAACCACAAGTACTTGTGACATCACTTGACAAAATGGTTGTTGTATTTGTCATGAGAGTAGGCAAAAATGAAGGGATTTCAGGGTGTGGTGCTTCTTCATATTTTGAAATATTTTGTAAAATTATTGTATTTGGTGGTTCTGTTCAGTTTGGCTCTTGTATGCATTTGTCCCTTTTAATGATTGAATACACTCGGTGCTAGAATTAATTTAAACAAATTTTATGCTAAAAGATGGGCAACATTTTATTATTTGCCTTGTTTGGCATATTTATGAATTCTGTATTTATCAGTTGATTTAGGATTTAGATATTGAACTGAGCATTTATTGAAACTTTGTTGCAGTATTTTAATCATTACTTCTCCTCAATATGCTTGCCTTCTGATGTTTCATTTGATACTATTTTACTAAGGTTACTAAGGTGATTTCCCCCCACCACCACTTTGGAGAGACAAATGGAACATAGACAAGTGACAGTTTGTGTGAGTCATAAATCTTTTCATTTAGAGGCATATACTTCCACATGTAAATAATTCAGTTCCTCTTAAAAATCATAATTAAAAAGTTCCTACTGGCTTGGTGGGGTTAAGAGGTGCCTCCTTCTGGAGAATCTTATCTTTGTTGTTATACTTTCTATTTGATTTAATTTGTTGGGTGATATTTTGACGAGACATATTTCAGCCTGTTCTGTTTCATTGCAAATGTCAATATTCATTAACATTCTTTCTAAAGTGATTTTTTTTTCTGAAGCAAGCAATTTGGCTTCTGTATGATGATATACTGTCAAATTAATTCAAAAGTAAATAGGAGTGAAAGGAAAAGATAAATGGAAAGTGCACTAGGTAGAAATCATTCTCTCTCAAGATAGTTATGAAATTACAAACTGAGTTTATAAGTTCTTGGGAAAGAATGATTCAATCCCATAAACTGAAATATCTCAATCACTTTTGGCTTATTTTAGTTCATTTCATTTTCATTTTGAAAATACTTTTATTTAATTTATAAAACTGACTTTATGAGATATTAATTGAAGCACTAGAGCTATCATTATCTGAGAATTCTAAATGCTTCTCTCTGAACTATCAATATTTGGATTCCATAGGATGAAACCGTGGCATTTACAGTGAAATAATAGCTCTACAATTTTGTAGGGTGAATGAGCCCTGCTGGAAACAGGTTAAAACTAGTGAACCAGTGGAAAGCAGAGGGCAGGGAAAAACAACCAACATTTTTCTTCATGAAATGGGAACCTGTGAATATGTGCATTTTGTATTTGATGGTTTTCCTGTTATATGGAGAAAACCATTATGTCTTGAGAAGAGGCGATATAGGTGTTTGTGTGTGTGTGTGTGTGTGTGTGGAGGGGGGGACAGAACAAAAAAGGTTATTCCTGAATGTAGTAAGAGAGATAAACTTGTCACAATCTTTGAAGGAGGAGCAATCCTCAACTCTGGCTAGTTAAGCATTAAAAAAAACTTTCTCCTTTCCACCATCAAAAACTGGAGCATTCTGCAGTACTGTCTAGTTATAGCTGGCCAAGAAATCAAAATGTGGAATAATTACCTTTTTGGACTTCACCCGAAATCCCTCTGTCGCCTTGGCAATATTTCCACTGTATGTCTCCTCTTTTGGTGTACAGATGACAATTCCTTCCTGTTTCAACAGGCATTCCCCGAATAAAATCCTGCGGGCCTCCCTCCTCTTCCGTGGCCAAGAGGTTGGGCTATGGGGCTTTTTTTTTCTTTGTTTGTTATGGTTTAATGATTTTGTATTTTAATCTTGTTGTATTTGTGGATTGTTGTTTTTAACCTTGATGTAAGCCGCCCTGATCATAGGAGGGGCGGGATATAAATAAAAATTTTTATTTATTTATTTATTTAATTCCAGCTTTAAGCAGATATTGGAAAAAAGACTTTTAGGGACTAAAATTCCCAAATACCATTTTAGTTGTGCTTGTTTGGAGAGCTGTGGTCCAAAAAAGTAACTTTCCCAAGCTCTGCTAAGTGTCAGCTGCTAATGGAACCTGACTAGATATTTTTGGGTCCCTCCTCTTTGTTATAATCTGGTAGAGAAAAGCCCCATACATAGAGTGATTCTTTACACCCACGCACGCACTCACTCTCACACACATACAACCCAGTGCTATGCCACTGCTTCCTATAGGAATCTGTTTTGTGTATCTTGAATTTTCTGGAAATGGAAATTGTGTAGATTAACAGGTGGACTCTTGCTTAATTGCCATCTGCTTAATGGTTTCATTTTGCCATTTATTGCATCTGTTGGCTGCCAGGGAGAAAATGTGTGGATCTGCGATGGCTTATATTGTTGCAGAACAGTATGAACTTCTTGAATCCCCCCAGATGCTACCAGTTAACACAATCACCAGGTCTTGTACTGTTTCCAACACCACAGGTGAAATATCTTCTTTCACCTGTATGTACATAGCAGTTCTTTCCATTAATATCATTATGATGGTTCATTAATTTAATGTCATCTGTGTGATAATCGTTTCTTTACCACTCAGTCTTCCTGGGGTCTGAAGCATGGCTGTTTGGCCCATGCTGTTTTTACAGCATATCTGAGGGTGGAAGCAATTTTAGGAAACTCATACGCTTGAGTCAAGTGGGGCAAAAGCACAGTGACTAAAAAAGGTTATGAGCTAAGAAAGAAGTGCTGACTGAATCATCAGCATCGGCATTTCCCCTGATGGGAAGTTAATCCAGCTATATAAGATCTGGGGACAGAATGTACTTTCAGCTATTCTTCTTGTGACCAGGATTGACTGGCTGTATTTTCAGTTATTGATGCATATGGCCAAGATCCAGTCACCATGCCCACAAAAGACAAAGTGAGTCTGACTGCATTTCCCAAGGAGAGACCTAGCAAAAATTGCCTCATAGGACCATGTTGGCTATTTTATACATATGTAGAGCCAGCATGGTCTAATGGTTTGAGCGTTGGACTTGGACAGTGGAGACCAGGGTGTGAATCCCTGTTCAGCCATGGAAACCAACTGGGTGACCTTGGGCAAGTCACAGTTTCTCAGCTTTATAAACCCATTGCTCCAGATCCTATTCTCTGGAACAGCAGAAAAAAAGTTTGCTCCATCAATATGACACCCATCAATATGACATCCTTTCAAATATTTCAAAATGGCTATCATGTCACCCCTTAACTGTCTCTTACCCAGTTCCCTAAGGCGCTCCTCATAAGGAATGGTTTCCTTGACTCTTTTTCTTATTGGCTATGAACAATATCAAGGTGTTCAGTTATGTATATTTTATCATAGATATTTAATCAGTTCTGTCTTCAGTACACTCTTGGAAATCTTTTTAAAAGGCTTCTGTCCTCCATCAGGGACTACATGTGTTCTGGGTACATTACATGTGTAATAAAAGGCAATGTTTCTGCCAGATAAAATCAAAATATAAGGCAGGTCTGGGGTACATTTGGCTCTCCATGTACCCTGGAACTTCCAACAACCCAAGCCCATATGTCAAATAGTAAAGGATCATGAGAGTTGCAGTCCAGTATCTGAGGAGAGCAGTTACTCACTCATGTCTTAAGAGAAAGCTTTCAACACATACATTAGTTAAATAGAATGGGTATCTAGATGCTTCTGCCTCCATGTGTTCCCTGAATACGCCAGGGGAAGAAGGGAATGGGATTGTATCCAGGGAGCCCACAGAGGTGTCTGTCTATGCTTCTGTTGACTGTCCCTTGATCAAGCCAGATTAAGGCCACCAGCTCATTGGCAGAGCACACACCTTGCCATCAGAAGGTTCAATCCTTGAAATCTCCAAGGAAGTTTAAATCCTAGGCAATCATTGCTAGTATAGTCTGAGCAAGATGCACCAATGGAATGACCTGGTGTAAAGTAATTTCCTAGCTTCTGTTTTCCTGTGTCTTTCAGCTGCTTTTCTAGCAAAGGGTGCAGGCACCTCATTCTGAATGCAGACTTTGTCCTATACAAATATTTCCAAGAATTCCTGTGAACTGAATTATGGGCAATCTATAGTCAATGTTGTGTGTCTATAGCCCATGTCACTCCACTCCTGATTATGAAAGCAAACCCTTTCCACAGTAATGAAACCTTGAAGAATGAATGGCACTCAGATAAGGTGCTCACTATTTGACATTGTGGCTTTATCTTGGTTATGTCACTCTGGTGCATTACCAGTGATGTACTCAAGTCTTTTCAGGATTGGTGCTATCATTAGGCAGAGTGGCATGGTTGCCTCAAGCTGGAGTTTTTTAAAAAAAAAATAAGCTCAAGGTTTGAGGTGTCATTAAAGAACAACAAATGGTTATGTAATTTATTGCTATTGTGTTTTTAGTGAGAGGAAGAGGATAAAATGTTTGGAAATTTTTTCTGCCTGTCTTGTTAAAATAATCTGACTGGTTTAAGGCAGTCAGACAGAGCAGGGCCAGCTCTAGGTATTTGGCCACCCTAGGCAAGAAATGTTTTGGCACATAGTAGGCATCAAGAGTGGGCAAGCCACACTCTCTCAGCCTCAGAGGAAAGCCATGGCAAAACTTCTCTGAACTCATATTGCCAAGAAAACCCCATGGCAGGTTCGCCTCAGGGCAGGGCAGACCTCCTCCTTTCCTAGGACATGTCCTCCATTCTAACCATCTCTCCAGGAGGTATAAACCATCCTCCATTTTGAGCATGACTAAGAAGCATGCATTTATATTTCTAGGAGTGTTTGGAGCTTTTCTTGAGTCCTGTCTTCCCTTTTACTTAAACGTCTTCCATTTTGTGGTGCCTTCCTTTGCGGTGAAGACATTTGAGAAGAAGACCAAGCTTTTAAAGTATATTGTTGGAGCCAGTGTGGACTAGTTGTTTGAGCATTGGACTATGACTCTGGGTTCAAATCCCAGCTCAGCCATGGAAACCCACTTGGGTGGGTGAGTCACACTCTTTCAACCTCAGAGGAAGGCCATGGCAAGCCTCCTCTGAACAAACCTTGCCAAGGACACCCCATGAGAGGGTGGCCAGGAGGCAGGAGGTGGCCAGGAGGCAGAGGACACACAGCAACAAACAACAACAACAACAAGGGGGGCTCAGAATCAGAGAAAAGGGTGAGTGAGTGGGAAGGGAGGCAAATGTGGGTGGACAGTGAAGGTATAGAGGGAAAATCTGGAAGGAGCTATGGGGGGGAGGGGGAAATGGGGCCATGGAAACCCACTGAATGACTGGGGGAGTCACACTCTCTCAGCCTTGGGGGAAGGCCATGGCAAGCCTGAACAAGTCTCTCTCTTGGCAGGAAAGAGAGGGAGAGAGGAAGGAAGGAAGGAAGGAAGGAAGGAAGGAAGGAAGGAAGATAGAGGTAAGGGAAGAAGACAGGGAAGAAAGGGGGAAGGTAAGAAAGAAGGAAGAAAGAGGAAGGAGGGAAGGAGGGAGGGACAGGAGGGAAGAAGGAAGGAAGGAAGGAAGGAAGGAAGGAGGGAGGGAGGGAAGGAAGGAAGGAGGAAGAAGATGGGAGGGAGGGAGGGAGGGAAGGGAAAAGGGAAGAAGATAAAGGGAAAGAAGGAACTCTGGGGACCAGGGTTGGAATCCCAGCCCTGCCATGGAGGCCCACTGGGGTGGGTGAGTCACACTCTCTTAGCCTCAGAGAGAAACTGTGGCAAGCCTCCTCTGGGGAAATAAAACCTTGCCAAGAAACCCCCGCAAAAGAGTAGCCCTGAGTCAGAAAGGACCTCCAGGACCCATAGGCCCAGCGCCCCCTGCAACCCAGAGACAATTTTCACTGTAATTTTTTTAATTAAGAAAAAAAAGCCATCATGCCGTTGTAGCACCCCCTACTGTTTTGTGCCCTAGGCGACTGCCTAGTTGGCCTATATGGATGAGCCAGCCCTGAGACAGAGAATCACTTTGGCTGTGTGTATTTGTATGTTGTGAGAGGTCATGTGCTGCTTTATCATGGGAAGCAAAATGCTGTGGTCCAACCCTGGGTTTGGTACAATTTCATCAAAATCAGAATACTGGTTAAACACTGGACATGTTTAACCTGCATTGTGTACAGAATCTCAAATGTTCATTTTAAAAATCCCACCAGAAAATAACTTTCTAATTCTCAGTAAATTTGTGATGGGAAAGAATGTCCAGGATTATTTTTACATGGCCTTTGGATGAATTGCCATGGAAAAGGATCACTATTTTTACAATCAAAAGAAACATTTGTGAGCAGGTAGTTTAGAAGTGCTATGGCAGGATCTGTATTATGCAAAGTCTATCATTCTGTTAAAGCTAGTCTTGGAGAAAGGATGAGGTCATTGCCAATGAAAGCATAAAGCAGTTATTAGAGTGCAGAATTTGCCAAAACACTGTAAAAGCTGTTAGTTGCTCTAGAGGATTAATGATGCTTATTGAAGGAAAGCACCACGCCATCCCTCGAGATGCAAGGGTGACAGACAACAAAAAAATCACACTTATCTCTAAATTCCTATTCATCTGCTTGGCAGTAATCCTCAATAAAGCTCCTGACTTCATTTTCCAAGCAAGGTGTTTCAATCCCCTCTTCTGCATTGCAATCCATATTTTGTTGGCACAGTTGTTATTGTTGATGCTGTCAAAAGAAAATAATGAATGAGTTCAAGAATGTTTCCAATCAGTTACTTGCTTGGTTTAGGATCAACAGCTTGCAGAATAATTCCATTCAAATCAGAGGACAGTATGGCTTGAAATATTGCTTCTCAGAAGAGATTACAATTAAATGGACTGTACTGTCAAGAATTCAGATTAGGTATTTTCCATCAGTTTACAGACTAATTCATTAAAAATAAACTCAAGCAAAATACAGTAGAGAGATTACAAATTCATTAACAGAGCTCCAGATCTGAAGGTTTTCCAAAATTTTAAGGCACATTCATTTAGACCATCCTTGCAGACAAGAGCTGTGGTATCTATGTTGGTACATTACAGGAAAAATCCACAAGAAACGGTTAGGGTCATAGCACCAGTGAAGAAGTCATTTCATAAAGCCTGCGAGTTTCTATGTCCACCAAAAGGGAATGTGGAGGGGGTGAGTGGCCTAAGAAGCCAGGATGTGTGTGAAGCTGTACCCAAGTGCTATTCAGTAGCTCTCTCCAGCAGACCATACTAGTAGCTGAGATCAGGCATCACACTGAAAGACTGTAAAGTTCTGCCAGGTGTACTTACATCCTGCTCCCCCTGCTTGCATGCTCCATGTACCCATCTACAGGCTGTGTCCCCACCAGCAGCCATTCAGAGGCTGAGGAAGAACAGGGAACAGCTAAGCAGCTGACTCTATTGCAGCAGTTGTCTTCGGGAAGAGGGGGGTCATCCTGGACCTCTGGAAGACCCAATGAGATCCAGGAGGATGCCTTTTTCTTCTTGTTGGTAGCTGCAAGAATGCAATCAGCTGGCCAACTGCCTCCCCCTCCCTCATCATCCCCTGGCCACTGAATGGCTGAAAGGGGAAGCACCCAGCTTGCAGAGAGGTAAGTAGCTTGGGAAGGGAGTTTTATCAGGTTCAAAATTCCTCCATCCACCATGACCAGAGAAGTTACATAATCAAGTGTAACTTTGAATTGTACCTGCATGTATCACTAACAGAAGGTACTAGATACCTCTTTATGCAATACTGGAAGCATCAGTTAATTTTTCTGAGGGTTCTGCCAACATAAGTCAACAGAGGAGTCTGGCCTCTGTTGGTTTTCTCATACTTGCTTCTCTCCTGAATTCAGCTTTGATCCTAAGTGGAGGTGGAAAAAAATGCTTGCTGGGAAAATCTAAAAAAGCATAAAGTAAAGGAGAAGGTTGAGAGCCAGCATGGTTTGAGCATTGGGCTAGAACTTTGGAGACCAGGGTCTGAATCTTTGCTTAGTCATGGAACTCACCTGGTGGCCTTTGGAAAGTCACTCTCTCCCTCAGTGGAGGCCAATGGCACACTCCAGCTGAATTGATCCTGTTAGGAAAACCCTATGAAAGAGTCCCCTTAGGGCGTCCGTAAATCAGAAATAACTTGAAGGCACACGACAGTAGCAAAGAATAATGTTTCTGTGAGCCCCTTTTTGGTCAAAAAATTAGACCACCTCCCATCTTCATATGTGATAGGCCCTCTCAAATTACTAGCTCAGTACACCCAATTTCATTCCTTAATTGTTTCCCCAGAACTGGGATGTAAAAGGAGAGCCTGACCTCATGACTCAGCCAGCTCTCAAAGTTGATGTCCTCCAGCTTTGCTTCTCTCTTGCATCTCCTGAAACTGGATGGATGCTTCTAAAGCAGGGGTAGGCAACCCTTTTGAGCCGGGGGCCGGGTTGCTGTCCCTCAGACAACTGGGGGGGCCGAAGCCAAAAGATAAATAATTAAATAATTTTTTGAAAATTAATTAAATAAATAAACCGGGACAAATGTAGGACAAAATTTTCAAATGGAGGGCACTTTTTAAATAAAAAATGGAGGTCACGCAAAAAAAAATTGCTGATTTTTTAAAAAATGTTAAGATAAATGCATGTTTCTGAGGCTTCTATAGACAATTGCCCCACCATGCCCTCGCATGAGACGCCAAAGGCCCCGGCGGCAATTGGCGGCAGGACCGGGCTGGGGCCGGTCCCAAGGCTTTGCCGGGCCGCATCCGGCCCGCAGGCCGCAGGTTGCCTACCCCTTTTCTAAAGGATACTTCAGTGACATGGCTTTGCTTCTGATAACGTCTACCCCACATTGGTGGGATAATTCCCATGGCTTCCCCAAGGCAGCTGTAAGGCAGTTCTGTGAGGACAACAAGCCACAGTTGGTTGGTAAAGCCCAAACTGGGACCAAAAATACCCAGGTCTGCCATTGCAGCGGCTACTAATTTATTCCACAACTGTACTGAATGTTTCATTATTAAAAGTTACTAACTGGGGAAAATGTTTAGTAATTAAAAGTTGGTAAGTGAAAGAAAATGTTTTGTTATTAAAAGTCAGTAACTGGCAGGAAACACACACCATTAATTAAAGGAGACCAAAAACATTTCATGGCTTCAATGAACTTAAGCTATTGCAAACTGAAAATGTCAAAAGAGCATTAGAATAATTAGACATTTTTCTTCTTTCCAGTTACAGGGGAAGGTTTTACTTTGTACCTCTTGTCATATCAGTGATAATTTTGCCCATACAGTATTATCATTTGCTCTTTGTACCTAGCAATGCAGGTGAGACTTACATTGTATTATGTTAGGTTTGTATTCAGCAAGTGTAAATTAAGACACATGATTTTCAATTTTTCACCCCACTTGACAAATATTTTCATGGTCATGGTTTTGCATCATGCAAAATGAAGGGATGGCCTTTTCTCTAGCATATGATAGATGATAAAGAAAGTAAATTAATGGGCAATTAGCTGCTGTAAATGGCCATAAAATCGTATTTGTCCCAGAACAACTAATCAAGTGTGATAACAAGAACATCTCTAGTAAGAGTTCGGAAGAAACTGTGTTGATATTTTCATATATGTCACTAGAGTTGCAATCATGTGCACTTACTTTGGAGTGCATTCTATTGATCTCAGTCTTGCATCTAAGAAAAGCTGCAAAAGATCAGGCTAGCAGGCTGTACATATTTAAAGTGCAAAGCTATAGTAGTTTTATAACAGTTTGTTGGTCATTTTCCAAAACAGTGGTTCTCAACCAGTAATATACTGTATACACAACTGATAGAATACTGAAATACAGTAGTCTAGTTGAGGCACAGGGCTTTCATAACAATTTCTCTTTCTTTCCCCCTCAGTATCCATGTCCTTCTGTAAGTGTGATGAGACATTACAATTGTTTTTAACAGGTAACATAATAGTAAAATGTATTTGTTGTATGCCTTCAAGTCAGCTCTAACTTAGGACAACGCTATCCTAGGGTTTTCTTTGCAAGATTTGTTGAGAGGAAGTTTGCCATTGCCTTCCTCTGAGGTTGAGAGAGTGACTTGCCCAAGGTCACCCAGTGGTTTCCATGGCTAAGTAGAGATTTCAGTTCAACACTCAAAATGACTACACCACATTGGCTCAATTTATACTGAATAGTATAATTTATACCTAACAGTATTATTACAATTTTCACTTACTAACAGAATTCTTTCTGTGTGTGTCTGTTTACTCCCCCCAAAAATATTGCAGTATTAGTGTCCTCAGAATGTACCACAGAGCTTATTCAATATCAGAATGCATGTAAAAGGTTTTTTATTGATTTTAATATAGTACAAAAACAGAAGATGTGTTCTACATAAACAGACATGAATTGTTCTTACATAAAGTAAAACAAAAAAGAAAGAGCAAAAAAAGAAGATATATGCGCTATGCGCTGGCCTGGATTCGTGCTAGGGTTATGTGATGGCAGCGCCAGCACACGCCGCGCAACCCTAGCATGTCATGGTGGCATCAAAATGGCAGCACCCTGTCTACATGGGTGCCGCCATTATGACGTGATGGACGCACTAGGGCATCGCAAGCATGATGAAAAAAGAACCCACTTTTTTGCGGATTCTTTTTCCACGCAGTTTATCCACTGCAGTTTCCCGCCACCGGAAAAGGAGGTGGCGGCAGACCGCCTTTTTTGGGTGGTCTGTATCCCGCCATTGTAATTAACCTTTTCCAACTTGCGATCTTTCTGTATCTTGCCATATCGACCAAGCAAAATTATATGACAAATCCCTTTTCAACATTTGTAAATGTAGAGTTGTATTTATCAGGGTTTATGCCCCACTTGGGGGACTTCTTGGTGTAGCCTAGCATCACCTGTGTTTGCCTAACACCAAGTTTCCAAAATCTTATTCCATTTCTTTTCAAATTCTTGATTTGTTTCCCCCGCTATATACATTGTCAATCTGTCCATTGTTATCAACTCATGCATTTTTAATTTCCACTCTTCTATAGAGGGTGTTTCCTTGATTTCCAGTATTTAGCGTAAACCGAGCGTGCCGCTGATATCAGATAGTATAATATTACACTAATATGGTTGTAGGTCAGTTTAACTTGTATTACGCCCACAACGTTTGGTAAGAACAACTCTGGTGAAAGAGGGAGGTTTATTTTTAGTGTGTCTTGCATTATTTTGTGTATATTTTTTCCAGTATCTTTTGATTTTTTTTGCATTGCCACCATATGTGGAACATGGTTCCTGTTTTTTCCCTACACTATATGTAAAAGTTCCTCTTGAAAAAGTTGGCTTTCTCTTTCTGTTGTGGTTGCATCCAGGTTCTTTAGCTGAATGTCTGGAAAGATATCCTGTAAGACTCAAAGAACTAAGCATTATCTTCTGAAAAGTCTTGTGAATTGTGGTCTGGTGAAGGTTCCGAGACTGAGACTGTTCTGTTACAAATTCTCCACACACACACACACACACACACACACACACACACATATACATATATATATTTACCTTACCCTTAGCTATTGTTCCAGAAAGAGAAGGGCTACAGTTGGGGTAAATCAGAGGAAGAGCCTTGTGGATCATGAAGCACCTCTAAACCCCATAATTCAAGCCCAATTAGAGTTTCTGATTTTCAGTAGTCTGGGGTACTAGGCTATATCTACGGTGCAGTACAGAGCACCAAAAAGAGGCACTGGGGAGGCACGTCTCCTTGCTTTGCAGCAGCGCCGCAGCAACCAAATTGTGCGACACTGCTGTGCAGCAAGAAAGGAGCGTGCGGAAGCAGCTCCCTTTTGCGGTGTACCTGCAACACCACAATGCACTTCTGGCAGCACAATGACATCATAGCTGCGCCGCGCTGTTTGGACGCGGCACAGCTGCGACATCATACCTGAGCGCGCCATCTGTACGGCGCAGCTCAGCTGAGGAGTCCTGATGACGTGCTAGGGTTAAGGGGCATCTGTAAGAGGTGCCCTGAGGCAACCCTAGCACGTCACCAGGACGTACTTAAAGGCCCATCTGTACCAGGCCTACATTAAGCGTATGGGCTCTTTCAGACTGGTTTATGGAAACATGATTCCTTCTTAAAACAACAGCAACAACAAAACAAGATTCTACATTAGCTAATGGATGAGTGCGTGACCACTGGGGCAGTCGGAGGGGCTCATCTAGGTCTGACGGGGGAGCATGACCTGCGAGCTTTGGGCGTCCCATGGCTGGAAGGAAGACCTGGGTGGAAGGAAGGTCAGAGGGTGGTGCTCTGGAGGTCCACCTCCGTGACCTGGGACTCGGCTGAATGACATCTCCACTTTCTGCCTTCCAGGCCATGCCATGCTGCCAAGCGACAGAAGGATGAAGAGTTGGAGGAGGAGGAGGAGAGGGAGGCAAGGCTTTGGGTGGCTGGGGAGGAGCCCCTTCTCTGGGCTGAGATGTCCTCCGGGTGGCATCCTCCTCCTCCGCTGCCTTCTCCTCTTCCTCTGCTGCTGCCTCTTTTTCCTCCATCCTCCTCCTCTTCCCACTGCCACTTCTACCTCCAACTCCAACTCCGCCTCTTCTTCCTCCCTCCTCCTCCTCTTCCCACCACCACCTCTATCTCCTCCTCTTCCTCTCTTCTGCCATGCTGCGCCGCAACACGTTGTGCCTTCCTCCTCTTCCTCTCCTGCCCCCTATGGACTTGCCATCCGCGGATGCTCAAGTCCGCGAATAAGGAGGGCCCACTGTATATAGAGAATAAATGAGAAAAAATGGCAAAATAAAGTGTTAATTACCTCAACTTGTGAATGTATTAAATCCAATTTTCAAGTAACATAAAAAAGAAGCAAAAATAAAGACTAATGGGAGAAGATAAGCATGAATACAATATAGACAGGAAAGTAGAACTAATAAGATATTACGTAAACTGTAAAAAGTAAGTAGTTAAGAAAATCTGATGTTTTAGGAAGTAATGAATGGTTATTTTGAATGTGTATTGTTAGAGTGAAATATCTAATTAGGAAATGAAGACTATGCTATATGAATGAACAGATATCAATGTTATTTGTATTGTTATGATGTATTTATATAATAATAAAAATATAAAAAAATATTTTGTCTTTTAGCTACAATCACTGACACCAAATACAGTAAGAGAATATGGAAGCTGTAGTTCAAAACAGCTGCAGGGCCAAAGATTCTTATTCTTACACTAGTTGGATTTAGAAAGGCTCCCCATGGGTTTATTGTTGCTTTTTTTGTAGGAATGTATGATAGGTAGCTTTTTGAAAGAGAAGAAATAAACTTTTGTATCTAAGCATATGTTTCCCTGGAGCTGTAGAACCAAAGACGAGCACGATGTGACCTCTACCATCTGCCAGGTTACTAAAGACTGGGTTGTACTTTTATATCAAGTTAAAGGCAGGCAGGGAGGTCCATCCATCCATGTTAGACAGCACCACTGACATAGCTTTATTAGGTATTTTGAAATGGTTTACTGGGAACCAGGAGCTTCAAACTAGATCTTGAATAAGTTATTTTTGTTCATGCATTACAACTGCCAGAATCCTCCTGTTAGCGTGGCCAGGGACGTAGCCGGGGGGGGGGGTCTGGGGGGCCCGGCCCCCCCCTTCATTAGAAAAATGAATGGTGTGTGCTGCTCCGCCGCCGCACTCCAGCCCCATTATGATGGTGGTACTTAGCCCCCCCCCCCCCCTCCCTAAAATCCTAGCTACGTCCCTGGCGTGGCCATTGCCTGTCTTGTTGGGGTTCCTGGAAATTATACCCTGAAAAGGTAACTGTTCCAAGATCTTGTTCAGCACCACTTTGTCCTATATTTACAACCTCTTCATATTAATTGTGAAAATCTATAAAAGAGATGTAAGTGCAGCTCAGTAATTATGTTTTCAAAGACTTGCAAGACTGGAATCCTGAGGTTTTGGTTGTACAGAACTTTATAACTATGATGACTTGAATGCACTTGCATTACTGATCTGTCCTGTTGGCACGGGCTCAGATCACCACAGGGTTAGATTATTTATCTTTCTGAGCCTCAGTTTGAAACAGATATTGGAATAGGGGACTCCAGGTTGAAAATGTGTGTGTTTTTAAGAGTTCAGACCTTTCTTCTGCCTTGTGATTAGTTTTGTGACAATTACTTTTCTTCTAATTTCACAAAATTTCCTTTGGAGAAATGGGTAAATTATGATTATCCATGTCCATCATGGCTGCCATTTTGTGAATAATCAAGCTCCTCTCCTCTGGTAGCCATTTTGTTAAACAACCAACCACACTCTTAATATTCCAAGTGTACCTATAGAGTCAAATTTAGGGGTTCTCCTTCGATATACCCAAATTTATAGTCATGGCATAGCACAATATGACAATTGCATTGTTTAAAGTTGGTTGTATGCTTATTCTCTGCTTTAGTAATAACAAAATAAATGTCTCTTTTCCAACATAGAAGTTCATTCATATTTTATGTTGTCCCTAATATATGCATTATTAGATTTATTGCACTAAATATATAGGTATTACATATTTTTTCCAGTTGGTGGAAATATGTTTAAAGTCTCCCCCATCAAATATATACATTTTTAGTTACTTGCACATAATTTTTAAAAAAAGAGAGAAAAGAAAGCACCTGATGCCCCTATTTCCCCTGATAATGGCAACTAATATATATGTTAATATATATGCAGCCAATGATGTGGATAAATTCCTTTTAAAACTGAGTTAAATTGGATTTCTTTTCCTTTACTAAGAATAGCATCTACTCCTTCCATCCACCATCTCTAGATTTAAACATTCACACTAAGCTTCCACAAAGCAAGAGAAAGGGTGACATGGATTTTTGAAACCTATCCTTTTGTGAGCGTGGGTACTGTTTCCTGCATTTCCCATTGAACAGGTGGGTGGCAACTGAAATCTCAAATGAAATCCCACTGCCTGACAATGACAACAGACTGGAGGAGAGACAGACAAAAAGCTATAATCATGCTTATCACTCTTAAACCATTGTTTGACATCTGTTTCATGCAGCTGTGCTGGTTAGGTGCAACATAATGAGATATGCTAACTGTGGTGGTGAAGTCTGTTGAAATTTGTTAACTGCTTGCTTGGACAGAATATCATCAGTTTGGGTCAAGAGGAAAGAGAGAGAGGGAGAGGGAGAGATCAGGCTGCTCTGCAAAGAAGTCCAAAATATCTGATTATGTTGCTCAAATATCCCTGGATTTTCAGAGAGTCCTGAAGAAACAAAACAAAACAAAGATCATTGAAGAAAACCTTTGGTACATCAGTACAGTAGTTGTTGCTCTCTTCCTGGGATGTATTTTCTGAAAAAGCCTCTCTGTCTCAAGCCAGTGGAGATAAATGGAAATGGTAGAGACTAGATTTCAGTTTGGAATATTAACACAAGCCAGAGATAAGGAGGAAGAAGACAGGGCAGCATTTGAAAGAGACAAGAAGCAAGGAAAATTGCCTGCCTAGCTGTGGCTTGAGAACAACATTTGCAAGCAAGAAAGCCATCATTCTTATTTTCCTAGGAATCAAACATTTGTGATTCAAATACTGAGAAAACATTAACCACAATGCAAGCTTTTGAGAGGTCATCTAGAATGTTCACCCTCAGTAACAGCTCCATATTGATAGTGCTGAAAAAACCTAAGTGCTGTTCTAGCATTGTCATCCCTTTTACAGTTGTTGATTACACCATTAAAAAAAAAAACCCAAGCAAACACTTTCTCATTTCTGTGAGCAGATAGGCAGCCTCAGCTTAAAAGCTGATGTGTAGCAGAGTCAAAAATGTAAGAGTGCTTTATTTTGTTTGTTACATTTATATCCCACATTTCCTCCAGGGAGCTCAAGGCCATGTATGCAGTCTTCTTCATTTTATCTTCAAAACTACCCCTTACATACATACTGGCTAAGCAGGGCTTCAAGCAACTGTGAAATAAAATCCTTTTTTGACAGCATCTTATATATCTATTTTCTTCTACAGAAGCTTCTAGAAAACATCATGTCCTCTAACCTACAGGTTTTGGGCCAAGTAAATGGAAAACATTCCCATGCCACTGTGAAGTCAAAGGCTTTCATGGCTGGCTTCCAGTTTTTTGTGGGGTTTTTTTTTTTTTTTTGGCTATGTGGCCATGTTCTAGCAGAGTTTATTCCTGATATTTCGCTAGCATCTGTGGCTGGTATCTTCAGAGAATGCTGACATGGAAAAGAGTGGATACACACACACTGTGTGATCCTGGGTAAGGAGAAGTGATTTACCAGACTAAGGTTTGTTCAGATGGAAAAACTGTGGAATCTGTTTCAGTGTGTGTAGACAAGCCTGTGGTCCCTGTGGATCAGGGTAGCCTGAAGGTAAGCTGCATTTTCCTGTCTGTGTAGATGTACCCAAAGTCTTCATTTGGACAAAACAGCTGTTACTTTAAAATATTTTGTTCCTATGCTCTTTGAAATTTGAAGCCCCTTGATGTAGCCATTAGGGAATTTGTGGCATGGTGCCATCAGTATAAAGATGACACCCAGCATTGTATCAGAATCAGAAGACACCCTATACAAACTACACCTGTGCTTCAAAGCAATGATAGGATGGATAGGTGTCCCAATCTCTAGATACAGTAGTATTCTATGAAGTCTGCAATTTGGGTGGGTTTCTAGATCCATCACTGTCACTGGGCTGTTTCAACTGCATCTGTTCCCAAACAGCCTGGCCACTGTGATCTGCACTTTGGTAACCTGGAGATATCCTCCATGCGGTGCTTCCCCTAAGCCCATTTTGGAACTTGAAGACATCCAAAATGCAACATATAGGCTATTGACTTGGGATCTTCACATTGGGTGCATACTAATGGATCTATCCTGGCTAGTATTTACAAGCTAGGTTTAAGAGGTTGGCATCAATATATTTAGAGATGGAAAAGACTTTTGTCATATTTGATAGTTTCAAATATGGTCAGACTCCTCTTTCACAGCCTTGGATACCTTTACATATACTTAGTAACATAGCAGAGAAATCCTGCTAGTGGATTGTGAAGATGTATCATGAGACACTGGCAAGAGTGTGCCAATGTGCCTCAGCAATCCCTAGTCATTGTCCTGATGCACAACAGGACTGATGCACATCAGTTCTGTTTTACACCATTACTGTTGTGCATCAGTCCCAATGGGCACAAATCACTTTGCTGGTTCCGCTATGCAGTAATATAACAGGACCCCTTTATTGGATACAGATGTTACAGAACTGCCCATTCTTAATTCCCGCAGACATTAGTCCACTTATGAAGGTGGAAAGCTCCAACAGGATTTTGGTTAATATTTTAATTTTCCAAGACTTGCTGCAAGAAGAAACACAGAAAATGTAGGTGCTGTTCAAAGAAACACAAATAAATTAACAGAGAGATTTTCACATCTCTCTGTATACATAAATGAATGCATACATTATTAAAATGTGCCAAAATATGCATGGATTTTCATGAGCCAACCCCCCCCCCCCCAAATAAAACCCCTCCATAAAGCCTCACATTTTATAAGTATGATTATAATGCATAAATGGTTTGTTCCTTTACTTTTCCAAATATTTAACTACCGTAATCAGATTCTGTTACATATTATATTATATTAATTCCTCATTAATAACTTTTGCCATCTTGGACACATGTTAACGTTGCATGGCCAAACATGTCCCAATTTTAACTGTGAACTGTTGGTGGGTATGGAGTTATAAATGTACAGTTGGTAGGCTCACAGGAACTTGATCTGGACAATATTTGAGGCGGTAGAGCCTGGTGCCAAGATCCCGCTCCCTCTCCAACAGCATACACATGGCTTGTACATCCTTTGAATATCTAAAGATGGTTGGGGATTCTCAATGCATAGCTATCAGACACTGATGAGTGCAGTATACCCAAAAGGTAATAGCTGAGCTTTGCCAGTGTGAGGACAGCATCTTTATTCCAGGAGTAAGGACTCTAGTTAGTGTTCCTCTGTTTTAGTCTGGCAAGATTGGCTTTGTCAGAGTAGATTGAAGATGGGGCATCAACAAAAAGACATATTAATATTCCTTGTACACTGTATTGAAAAGCAGGGATATCTCCTGACAAGCAAGGAATAGATAATGATATCTCGAACAAATCCTCTCCACACTTTATCTTGAGCATTTGTTTGTGAGGTACAAATTATTACATATACCAGACCTTAATAAAGGTCCCTTTTGGACTACAGCTCTCACAGTTCCTCAGCCGGCATGCCTTGCTGATCAGGGGATTCTGCAAACTGTAGCCCAAATGGCAACCTGTCCAGGTTCTGGTGTATAACGCAATAGTCGGTGTCCATTCAGTTGATGTAAGCCAAGTGGTATATTGGATATAAGGTTGGACTTGGACTAAAGAGATCTATTCCCACTTTGCCCAGTGACTAAACTCATTAGGTAACCTTGGGGAAGTCACTGACTCTAAGCTAAACTAACTCAAAGGATTCTTGTGATGGTAAAAACATGGTGGTGATGGTAGTGGAAAACCTTACAAGTTTTCTTGTACTCCTTAGAAGAAATAGCTAGGTATGCATTTAATAAATCAGTTTAGAAAACTAGATTCTGGAAAATTATAGTAGAAAAGTAATGGGGACCAATTATTTTCTTCTAAGATGACATTTTATCCAAGGTAAATACATAGGCTTGTGTATTATACTGTATATAAATAAAAATGAGCCAATAAATCTAAATGAAATCTGCTTAATTTTTAAAAGTTGGTTTGAAATCATTCATTAGCACTATAACTGCTTGGGAATACTCATAAAACAGTAGTAATCATCTTCCTCTTAGAAGATAATTCCAGAAACTAGACAACTAGTGAGATGAGTGATGTTGACACTTCTGTTGTTTCACGAAACAGTACACATTTTCATTCTGTTGTCAAGTGTTCACCAAAGAAACAAGGGCCCTTGGTTACACATCTGACAGAGGAAACTGAGTTTATAGGCCTTGTGTTTCAGGATTCTATGGCAGCAATCACTTTTGCTGTGAGGTTTTCTGTTTAAAGACATCCATCACAACATCCTGATCATCCTGCATTTTGCTCTTTGGCAAGATGAATACACATACAAATATTGATAAGACAAATAAAGCATTTTGTAAACCAAATAACAGATGTGCTATAGACTACAAAATGCACAGTGGTAACCATTTAATATTTACATTCTAAGTAAATAAACTAAGAAAAGTACACCAGAAAGTATGCTGAATGAAAGGTATATCTTAAATCTTTGGTGAGGATACCCAAGAGTGTATCCACACTGTAGAAATAAAGTAGTTTGAAGCCACTTTAACTGCCACAACAATATCCAACAGAATACTGGGATTTGTAGTTTGGTGAGGCAATTGGACAGACCAGACCAAATACTTCACCAGCCTACAGATTTCAGGATTTCACAGGATTAAGCCATGACAGTTAAGGTGGTGTCAAACTGTTTTATTTCTGCAGTGTTGCAGGTGTCAGTGACCAAAATTTGTCCGAATGTTGGCTTAGCACAGTGATGGCGAACCTATGACATGCGTGTCAGCGCTGACACACATAGCCATTTGGGGTGACACGCGGCGCCCCCTGGGACAAACCTGCTTTTGGGGGCCCCTGCCCACCCCTGCCCGGTTCCCCCCAATTGGGGCCTTTGTTCCGGGCCCAGCCTCTGGGCCGGGCACGCTCATGCAGCCATTACCATGGCCACTAACGTGGCTGGCCGGCCACCCACCACCACCTCCTCCTCCTCCATGGCCGCGCCATGCCGCCCTCTGCCTCCATCGCTCCTCCTCCCCGTCCCCCCCAGCGCAGCTGCTGCGCAGCCTGTGGCACTTGCCTGGGCCAGGGCCGGCAGCAGCGCGCGCTTGCCCCTTTTGCGTGCTTGCGCATGGGGCTTAAGGGGCAGCGCTCACCTCCTAAGCCTTCTGGCCAATGGCAGACGAGCAGGGGCTGGCCTAGTTTCCAGCCCCAGTCTGCCATTGGCCAGTGTCAGGAGCCTTGGAGGAGGGGGGCGGAGGCAAAGGAGGAGGAAGAGGAGGAAGAGGAGGCAAAGGAGGAGGAGGCGGCGGCAGCGGCAAAGGAGTAAGAGGAGGAGGAGGAGGCAAAGGAGGAGGATAGGCCTCTGTGGCAGGGGGAGGGAAATGTGTTTTTTTTATTTTTAAATATATACAACCCAGCCTTGGTATTTTATTTTATTTTATTTTATTTTATTTTTAAATATATACAACCCAGCTTTGGTATTTCATTTTATTTTATTTTGAAATATATTCAACCCAGCCTTGGTTATTTTATTTTATTTTATTTTTGTTATTAAATAATAAAGTGTCCTCCATTTTGACCATGTCTAAGAAACATGCATTTATATTAACATTTTTTAAAAAATCATTTTTTTTGGCGTGTCCTCCATTTTTCAAAAAATGTGTCCTACATTTGTAAATTATGTTTTTTTGTCGAAGTGACACACCACGCGAGTTATGCTCGATTTTTTTGCTGAATTTTGACACACCACGCCGAAAAGGTTGCCCATCACTGGCCTAGCAGAATACCCCACAGATGTAATAATATTGGATCACTTCTACTTGCCATTCTGAATGTGCCAAGCACCAGTCAGAAGATGTGACTTCTGCTAATTTAATAAAGTCTTGGATGCCTATTGTGTGCATAGCAAAAATACCAAATGGTTACTATTATGATCTATTGCACAGTGATTTGACTCATCAGGATCTGGGCCCAAAGGCCTGGGATTACTGGACAAGACTTTTAAGATGGGTGATTATAGGGGTTGCTTTTTACTATCATCAAAAAGCTGTGGAGGGTTCGGTGATATCATGTTACCCCTGCACCAGTCCTTCATAGCTGTGACTTCAGAGGTTTTTGGTTTCAGTTTCCCTTAACTAGTTTGTCATGTCATCCCTGACAATGTGGCAAACCATGGTTAGTATTTACTAGGTTTCTGAAGCTGGCTTGTTTAAATTAATGTATAATGTTAGACACAGTCCCCCTCTTCAGGTGAAACAGGCAGGTATGATTTGCTAAAAGTGGGAGTGAAATGTTCTGAAATCTGCTCCTCAACTCTCTGAGAGACATCAGGAGGCCAAATGTGTGAACTAGTGCTACATGCAGCATGTTCCTACTCAGTTTTGTCACACTAAACCATAGTCCAGTGTGCAGATGTGTAAATGCAGAAAATGAGTTTGCAGTCTAGTAATTTTATAGTATTTTAATTATGTCCTTGTAACGGAGAGTACTCCCAGCTGTCCAATCAGAAGGCAGCTGAGGGCCAGCCAATAGCCTGTGGGCTGGAACTTTTGAAGATTCCGAACTGACAGTTGGGGAGTCAGTTGGAACCGGGACAGTTTGGAACGGCAGTTAGGGTTTAGAATCTTGGGGAGAGAGGACTGGGGTCCAGGAGTTCCTGTGGGACTGAGGGAGTTAGGGGCTGGGAGGGTTCCAGGGCTCGAGAAGGATGGTTAGGGGTAGAGTCCGAGTGAGAAAAGGGCTCCCTACCGTTTCACTGCCAGACCTTTAGAAAAGGGAGAGGCTGGAGTGTGATATCCTGTGGGATATGATTAGCCTTGGTGGCTGAGTTAAGAGAAGGACTTGTCTAAATAGAGTCGGAAAAGTCCCTATGTAATTGAGAAATACTTGGAAAAAGTGAAGTGACTATAGCCGAATCAATGAATATAAATGTAACTAAGTAACCTGTGCCTGAACTAGCTGTTACATAATATCATTCAGTTCAAGAAAGAGATGTTCAACCGTTTTGTTTAATAAAGTTTATATTTTGGTTTACATAAAAGCTTGTCAGTCATACATCTCAGTTCCATGCTACTATATAAAGAAAAGACCCTACCGCCAGCCATAAAAAAAGAGGGTAACCATTACAGTCCTATACTTCTCTTTTGAAGTTGTTCTAAGTAGGAATAGGAGTAGTAGTAGTAATAATAATGGTAACAGTATTAATATGAAAGGATGTGACAGAAATTTTTTAATGAATACAGAGTTCACATCAGCTGAACTGATCTCATTCATGAGGGTGTTTCAGACACTAGGCTATACTAGTGGATCTGGGATCAAGTACACCAAGCTGCTTGAACCCCAATTCAAACATTAGGAATATGATGCTGTCATTTGGAAGACAGAAATGATGCACATTTCAGAAGGAAAGGTTCCTCCTTACCTCCTTTGTTCCATCAGCCCATCTATTTTGTCACATTGATTTTAGGATTTTGAAAGCTTCTTTTGAAAACTTCTTGATTGGTGTTGATGCAAATTTAAATGAAAGTAAACAGTAAAAACAAATAACTTAGATTAAGCAGGCACAGTATGAACACTTGTGATTATTTTATATGGATCAACAAATAACAGAACAATCTTTAGCCTGCAATTAACAACACATCTTTTCACAGGATTCTCATTAATAAAGGCAGTCTGTAAGTATTATGCTGGATCTATGTTATGGAATAAATTTTAACTATCGTGTTATCCTGCTTGTCATTTTAAAATGGTGATGGGAGTCATGTGGCCTTCCACCTGATGCTGGATTGCAACACCCAGCATTCTTCACCATTGGCAATGTGGCTCAGGCAACTGTTGAATTTAAAGTTCAACAACATCTGGAGGGTTGTATGAATCTCTTCCCTATTTTAAAACCCAGAACAGCTTCCAACAATAAATGTATTTAATACAATATAATCTTACTGACTCCTGAGACTTATTGTATTGGAGGTCTTGCTCTAAGTACCTGCTCATGCTACAATATAAAAGATAGCTTGAGATCAAGGTGATTCATTAGTAGCTTCCTTTCCTACCCTACAGTTAAGGGATGTCATCTCCACCAAAAGATGGTTCCCAATCTTTGGTCCTCCAGGTGTTTTGGACTTCAGCCCCCAGAAGCCCAAGCCAGCTTGGCCAACAGTCAAGAATTTTAGGAACTGAAGTCCAAAACATCTGGAGGATGAAAAGTTGAAAACCACTGCCATAGAAAGTCCTTCTGGTACTTACCTTTCATTTTTGACACAAGGTGAAAACATTTTTATTCTTGACTTTTCCCCCCATTCTGAGCATATTTCTGAAGGTGATTTAAGTAGTTTTATCACTCTGACATTTGTTACTTTAGCCTCTGCTTTTTAAAACAGGTTATTTTGCTACACTACTTTAGATCTGATCTATATGGATTTTGATTTGTTCTAATTGTACAATTAGTATTGCACTTCTTATATATGTACATCTTAGAAATAAATATACAAATCTTACAATATACAACATACAGATATGCAAAATATATGGCAGGCTAGCCACTACAGATTGGAGCTCCCACAGATTGCCGTACCTCATATTAACCAATGGCAGTATGTGTCCACAGGCATGCTAATGCAGGCACGCACATGTCATCACCCATTGACTAGTGTGGGCTTGAGCTCCTGCACTTTCCCCATCCATGGAGGCTCCCAGAACCAAACCCTAGACAGAGTTAAGTTCAGTTTTAACTTATGTCAATCACTTTAGTTGCAAGTAATTGTAATTAAGCTGTTCCTTTTTGTTAACTGATAATTTAGTTCTCATCTCTGCTGCTGAGCCAACAAATGAGGTGAACAAAAGAAGAATATGTTTTGTGCCATAGGCCAGCATTCAGATTTTATTTTAATAAGCCAAAAATAAATATTTGAACTGGTAAATATCTAAGTTGTGGGGGGAAAGTTTGCACCTTGGAACTGTAACTAGTTATTTTTAAAGTAACTTTCCAAATTCGGGGGGTTATTACCTGTTCTGAGGATTCAGTTTAATAAGAAGAACTGTCTGAGTGACTGTTCCTAGGCTCTGGAACTCTCTTTAAAGAAGAGATAGACAAACTCCCTTATTCTTGTCTCCCTGTCGGCCTTTCTTTTCTGACAGTCTTTGGGGAAATGACAGTTTTTACAGCAAGGTTTTTTAATTGTGTGGTATACTATGTGTGTTTTTAATGTTTCCCCCTTTTTAATGGATATGTTTTTCATAGTACACTATTAATTCTGTAGGCAACTGAATTACATTTGAACAGTAACTTTTTTGTATGTTTTTACCTATATGAGATTTGTGTTTGTTTTTACTTTTGTAAGCTACCTTGAATCTCAGTTCTGGGTAGAATGAAATGCCAGGGATCTGCAAGAAGGGCCAGGAAAGAATTCTGGAAAGCTGCTGCCAGTCAGAGTGGAGTACTAGGCTAAATGGACCAATAGTCTGACTCAGTATAAAGCAGCTCCCTATCTTCCTGTACTGTTCAAGCAATCATACGGATAAAGATCTATTATTGATAGAGGGCTCATCTGGAAAACATTCTTTTCATCTGTAAGAGGGCTTGTTTTGCTTTCTAGCCAAGCCATGTACCAGCTGGGCAATCAGACTTTCTGCTACATTGTAATTATGTAGCGGATATGCAATGAGAGTCAGCATGATGTAATGGTTTGAGCATTGGACTATGATTCTGGAAATCAGTGTTGACTTCCTGCTCAGCCTTGAAAACCCACGGGTGACCTTGGGCAAGTCACATTCTCACAGCCTTAGAGGAAGCCAAAGGCAATTCCCTTCTGAACAAATCTTGCCAAGAGAGCTCCATGACAGGTTTGCCTTAGGGTCACCATAGGTCAGGAATGACTCTAAGGAAGACACCAACAAGACAATGTACAATTTTTCTAGAGATGCTACTGTCTTCAGTTCTGTTACACTGCTTTTAACCTATTTGAGGTAAAATGAGTGAAACAAAGTCATGAGAGTTAATGAAAGTAGATCCCTGGAAGAAAGTGAAAAATGATGAGGAGACTAGAATGGAAGCAAAGAAACAATGTTTCTTGTACAGAGATGCAACACAGTCATTGGCAAACAAACAAACAAAAACTCAGTTACTTCAGAATTCTGGGCTAACAATCCAAAAGGTTATAACTCTACCATTCTGTCAGCACAGACATATTTATCCCCTTTCTGTCTGTGGCACTGTCTTTGGCAGTTCTAGAGTTTGAAACATATTTTTATCTCACTAAACTGTCATAATACCCCTTCTGCAGCCAGCTAATCTAAACTATCTATCTATCTATCTATCTATCTATCTATCTATCTATCTATCTCTCTATTAAAATGTATTGATATGGACAGAATTAACTTGTATAAAATTTCCATTGTATGGTTCAGTTGCATATTGTGTGTGAAAAGTTTGATTCCTCCAGATAATCTCTGTAATCAGTCAAGTAATGAGGGATGGGTCAATACTGAGCTTGGGAGGTTACTTTTAAATGTAATTAGGTACTGGGATGTGGTGGCTCAAGTGGTTGAGTTGCTGACTCTGTTGATTGCAAGATCAGCAGGTTGGCAGTTCACCCTCGCATGTTGGAGTGAGCTCCCATCACTAGTCCCAGCTTCTGCCAACCTAGCAGTTTGAAAGCATGAAAATGCAAGTAGATAAATGGGTACCACTCCAGTGGGAAGGTAAACAGTGTTCTATGCAATTATACTGGCCACATGATAGCAGAATAGACTCTTTGGCTTAATAACGGAGATGAGTACCGCCTCCTATGGTTGGACACAACTTGACAACCTTGTCAACAGGGAATACTTTTACCTTTACCTTTTAGGTATATCTACAGTTTCAAGGTTCCTCAAAGCTGTTAATTACATCATCATTGCAATTAAAAAACATAAGTATTTGCTGCCTTGTTCCTCAAAAGCAACAACAGTTAATTTTAGTTCATCAGAATGCTATAAATTACTGACTCGTGATGCAAATACCTTCTTCTCCAGTCAACCTTGTTGTCACTTCAACACCCACAACAGAGCATGAGGAAGCAGCCTGACGACACATTACAAAATAGTTCTGGAATCATCCATGTGATAATCTGCCTCCTCCAAACCAAACTCCCATAACTAGAAGAGTACAGTGATCCCTCCATATTCACTGGGGTTAAGGGGTACAGCCCCCCTTCATGAAAGTGCAAAAACTGCAAATGAAAAATCAGAGAGGAGGTGCTTCAGCACAACTCTGTGGTCAACATCTGCCAGAGGTTGACCAGAGAATCACACTGGAGGATTTACAGATGCCTAGAGAAGTGTTTTCTCTAGTAATCTCTTGGTCTTTCAGCATTACTTTATTGTCAATATCTGACACAGAAAGACTTAGAGATTCCTCGATGAAACATATTAATTAAATCCGCAAATAATCAAATCCACAAAAATCAAAGCTGGAAACGTGGAGTCTGACTGTTACTAGAATGACAGAATTATACAACAAAAGATATGTGTTTAGTTACAATTGCAATGTTAGTTATTTCTTTGTTCAGCAGCAGCTGGAGCGGGGGGTCATTTCAATGAGTCAGTGACTTTGCTATAGACTTTAAGTAAACTATCCAACATGCTGGATCTGTTTGGAGGAATAGAGATCAGAACCTTCAATTTCTTCTTCAGAGTCTCTTTTAAAACTCAAGGTGTATTAGTGGCCCCACTAACTTGGATGTCACCGACTTCATAAATGGAAAAAGGAATTAATATCAAGTCCCCAATTATTTGTGGATACAAAGGGATCTTTGAGACTGAAAGAGAGAAGTTGGTAGCATGAGCTTTAGCAGACTTGTGTCTACTTCCTCGGGTGCATGGGGTGGAGTGGAAAGTCCAGAGATAGACCTAATAGCAGTCTGTGTGTGAGAATGTTAATAGAAATGCAAAACTCTGTGGATGTGGAGAAGAGGTAAGAAGTTCACTTTTAACTATGGTCATTGGGGGATAAGACACATCTTCCAATGTGATATGTACCATACTATGTCAGCAATGCCCTTCAGCACTCTCCATTGGGCAAACAGGCTGGCCCCTGTGTCAGAGGATGAATGTACATAAATCAGACATTAGCAATGGAAATACAGTTGGCCCTCTGTATCCACAGATATTTTATCCATGGATTCAACCATGGCTTGAAAATATTCACAGCTTGAAAATATTTCAAAAAAGATATAATTTCCTAAAAGCAAACCTTGATTTTGCCATTTTCTGTAAGGGACACCATTTTACTATGCCATTATATCTAATGGGACTTGAGAGTCCACAGATTTTGGTATCCATGGGGGTGGGGGTGGTCCTGGAACCAAACCCCAGTGGATACCAAGGGCTATGTGTATACAAAAACTTGTTGCAGAACACTTCAGTCTTCTTAGGCATTCCATCTCAGACCTCAGAACAATGGTCCTTGACCAAACAAAGAAAGACTGGAAAGAGAAATGACAGAATTGGAATAAATCAATAAACTGCCGTCCATCAACAGTAGGTTGAACAGAAACAATGGTTTCTTGGCACATTATAACACTAGCAAACTCTCCAGGGCTTTCTTGCCAGTTCATCACATGTGCTTTTTGGTTCCCACACTACATCCCAATATTCATTCATATGGTTATCTGCTAACCTTGGTTTTTGGTAACATCCTTCCTTCTGCCTTCTCCCCCAACAACCATCATTAAAACTGAACTGGTCACTTCATCTTTACACCTACAAAGTTTTGTACTTGCACACAGTTTGCTATATAGTTCTGTCTCTGGACCTTCTACTGTACTCCATGCACCTGAGGAAGTAGATGAATGTCTATGAAAGTTCATGCTACCAATTTTTCTCTTTCAGGTAGTCTCAAAAGTGCTACAAGATCCCTTTGCATACTCATTTTGCAAACTCACGTGGCTATGTCTTTGAATTATTTGTTGATGGGCAAGCTACTTATTTGGAGGAGGAAACCCATCTCATCCCCTGAAGATTAGCAAAACATTGTAATTCAAACATTTTACCTTTGTTTCTCAGAACCATTAAAGAGAGAAAATTGATCAAATTTAGCAAATGTGTAAAAAAAAAAGAACAAAGTATCAAATGACATCTATTATGTCCATGCCATTATTCATGACAGTGCACAATGTCTATTTTTGCTATCAGCATTCACATTACATAGTATTATTTATAGCCCACCTTCCTCCTAGTCTGGGACTCAAGGAGGCATACAGTAGTTAAAAGAGACATAGCTAAAAAGATACCAAATAAAAAAGTTTAAAATGTCATTAAACTATGCATAACATTAAAACTAGCTAAAAATATATTAAAACAACAAATAAACAAAATGCAAACAGTACTGCACAATTCTTCAAAGCCTTGTCTCCTTGAACATTCAGTCTTTGAAGGTCAGCTGAAATAATATTAATAATCATAATCAAGATAGTCTTAATCGGCCCATGGAAAGATAACAAGGAGAGAATCAGTCTAACCCTGCTGGGAAGAGAGTTCCAGAGTGTGATGGCAGTGACTGAAAATCCTGTTCCCATCAAATGTACCTGTGAGGGTGGTGGGATGGAGAGAAAGGCCTCCCAAAGATCTCGAAATATGGACAGGTTCGTATAGGAGAATACAGTCTTTAAATAACCTGGACTTAAGTTGCATTGAGTTTTAAAGGTCATTATCAGCACTTTCTCCAGAGTAGCAGCTTGCCTACTCACAAATAATGTGCTTCTAGCATTTATTATAAGATTATATATATATATATATATAGTGACCCAACTTACCCTATGAGTAATTTTGTCTTTCAGCTGTGTATGGTCAGTGTACAATGGGACCATTTTCATTTGGTAGAGTCCATTTCAGGGTTACCTGGTTTGAACCTTGTTTAACCAACTGGCTTTTTTGATAATATCGTTCAGTGAAATTAATTAAGTTGCTCTCATTTATATATTTTTAAAACCTGTTGCTATATTACTTTTCCCAATCCTCTTACTGCAACCGTGACTGTTTTAATTTAAACCTGTTAACTTTCACATTTTATTGCCGTTCTTTCATTGTTGACCAGTATCCAGTCTCGTCTTCTTTTTAATACTTCATTTTACAGTCAAGAAATGCCATTCAGGAGCAAAACCATCAAATCATATATTTCAACCTAAATAAACTTGCCTTAAAAGAACACTTTTCAAGCGCATTATAACATCTGAACTGTATTGTGTTACTGCATTTTCTGCTTAAGTCCTATATGGTTAATCCTACACAATAATGCAAGAACAAAAATGGTTTAAATGGAAAGAAGTGGGAAATTGGTTTAAACAAAAAAAGTGTTTTGGGGGTTTTGTTGGGGTTGTTTGTTTTTTTTTATTCCCAACCCTAGTCCTATTCTCCAGTTTTTGATGCCGATGAGATGCCTCAGTAACCCGGTGAGGGCTTATTGCACCAGCGGCGAGTGGTAGGCTGCTATTCAGCCTCTTCCCAAATTAACTTTTCCCCAAACTTTTTGCATCATTGCCTGACTTAGGAGTAACTCTACCAGTTGCGAAAGGGAGGAAAATTTCATTCTAAAGAAGGAATTTCGAGCCTGACTTGTGCTCAGTAAGGAAATGTTTTCCAGAGTCTGTGGAAATAATGCCGTAGGCGATTCCCCCCCCCCCCTAGTGGTGGGGCTTTGGTTTTAGTAGCCTTACTATTAATGCACATAGTCAAAATTTCATAAATATAATTACTTAATTCAATAACTATCCAACCTTTATTTGACTTAAATGTACAAACTTCTTTAGGAAAATTAATCCCATTTTGTCAAGCCATAATAACTAGTAGGCCATTAAGTTTGCCTGATGCCGGTTTTTAAACTTAATTGAAGAGAAAGAAAGAAAGAAATTAATTTCTAGAAATTAAGGGCATTAAGCGACACGCTTCTAAAAAGTCCTTTGTACTTTAATTAGAGAGGAACCGTACTCTTATTCATCCCATAACCTTATTAGAATTGTAGAACCAGAACCTTTGTGATAAGACTTTTTGGGCCTCCTTGGAAGGTTTAAAAACTATCAAATGGACCCTGAAAAAGGGGGGCAACCCTGAAGTTCCTTTACATACATACTGCTTTCCATTAGATTGAATCCTTGGGGCGGACAAATCACACCAAAGTTGGCAAATATAATTCTCTGTCCAAAAGCAAAATTTTGTAAATTATGTTGTCTATTAGAATGCACTTAATGCAAGTCGCAGTTAGTATAAGAATTTTTTCTCAAAGGTCCCTGAGACCTGAAATTATTCAAGTTCTTCCAGGATCAAAGTTGGACAGGCTGAGTTAGATGTATCATGTACGGTTAGACTTTACATTTGTTAGTATCACAGCTTATCTGTTGGTGAATGCCCATCTCTCGCCGCTCTGTCCGCTTCTGCTTCACTCCATTTAACAGTTCTAGCATAAAGACTTGTTAAAACCTTTGGGCCAGACCAAATGTAAAGTTTTTAGAAGACAAAGCATATTTAACTTGTACAGTTGCGGTCTCTTGAAACTTGTCTACTGATTTTCCACTTAGTTCTTTGCATAATTTTTTAAAATGCTATAATTTCCATCTGGAGCAACAGAGAGGGAATTGAGTGGTATTAAGGTGCCCCAAATTGCCATGCCGTCACTTACCAGAGATCGACCGTTGCCTGTGAAATTTGAAAAAATTGATCCAGCCACTTACATTTTTCTGGCAGACCCCGATTTTTAAATGGCAGAAACAAGCCTGGGCTTTGCTTCCAGAAATGCTTACAAAAAACGTTTTTAGTTTTACTTATACAGGGCTTCCTCTCCCTGATTTTTACATATGTACAAAATCCTTGATGAGTGCGCTCCTGCACAACGTACCTCTGTCTTTCAGCTTTCAGGGGGTCTTGTCTATCTCTTTTATACTTGATAAGCATTAAAACATATTAATTTTTAAACTTCAAATGTTTTTAGCCACTTGTATTTTTTATTCTACTTATTCTGTATTTTGTAAGCCTGCAGGAGTTCAGCTTTGCGAAAAGACGGATAATTAACATGGATAAGGTGACTGAGAACCACTGTGTTAGCAGACATTTACAGTGCTCTGGCTAAAATTTCCAATTGCCTGCTTTTTAGTGACATGCGGAGCTGCACCTGCTGGCCAGAATGCTCCATCTTAAGGAAACAAGAGCCAAGTACAACCCTTTTCCCAGGCTAATTACGTTTGGGCAGCTATATGTACACTTGTAAGTATAAAATGTAGCTGGCCCATTCATGTCCTTTCTGTCTGTTCTGGTCTACCCAAGTACTGTACCTGTATACTGTTTCTGTTTCTGTGACTTTCATTCATTCTTAAGCAGTTTACAATAAACCTGCAAGTTACTTAAAAAATTAATTCGTTACAATATCACCCCAAGCTACCCCTAAATATTAGGGTTGAACAGACCGCCGATAGCGTGTGTCCCCTCCACCTTTTCAGGCCGCAGCAACTCCATGCTGGCTCAGTCCCAATGGTTGCCACTCTTAAACAGAAGCAGCCACATGCTGTTCCTTTTTGAACAGCAAAACGTTGTAGTGCTTTGTGGCAGCAGCTTTTTGCGTTTCTTTGGTGCAGCACATCTCCCCTGCACAGCCGGTGGGCGTGGGTGGTGTGACGCCGCAGCAGGACCAGGGTTTGAGACATGCGGCTTGTGGTCACTACAATTCCTGCATTTCTTACGTCTGTTTAGCCTCTAATTTATCATTATCGTTATATTTTGAATATAACTCTTGTGAAGTTGAAGGCTTCCATGGGCAAGAGAAACGATGCCAGCCCACCGATGCTGGTGTATGTCAGGAATAAACTCTTCTAGAACCTGGCCATTCACCCGAAACCCACAAAAATCTACGTAACTCTTTGTTTTCATTTCTCACCAGTAACTAATTTACTTTTACTTAAATCTCATGTAATGCCAAAATGATAGGACATCACCAAGTCGACACTTGGAACCATCTGATATTACATGCCAACCCTAGATTAATTGGAGAGCAGAAAGTGGAACCGCAGATCGAAACTATGCCATATTAGGCCTTCAATCTGGTTGATCAAGCATAAATTTGCTTTAGAAAGTCTGATTGCAAAATTTTATCAGAGAACCTATTCTCTGTAATTTGTCTACTTTAGATCACTGGTCATCTCGTTGTCCTCCTGAAGAATGCATAAGCCTGCTTCATGTCCTGCATAAAAGATTTTATCTAGTCTTCTTAGTCGGCAACACCACCGTATTTCCACTGATGCAAAGCCAGCTTCAAACCATGAAACTGCTGATGGCACACAATTTGATCACAGGCCAATTGCTATAGGAGTGGTTGAACGTGTTTATTCTAGTTCTGGAAAAGCCCATAATCCCGATGGAATGCCAACAACAATTGTGGTCACACTGAATGCCGCGGAATGAAACTGTTTCTTTTAGTAACATGTAAAAATGAGCTATAGCTTTGGCTCTCTTCGATGCTGTTGAATAGCAAAAATCCAGTGAGACACCCAAGTGCCGACGACTGGAAAATAACACCTAAGTACTTAGACCATCTAACTTTTCTATGTTTGTCCAGCTGTGAAGCGAATCTGGGTAAACAAACTTAATTGGGTTTTGTGAAATTAATAGTAGCATTTTCTTTACAGTTATCTGTAACTTTCTCAACATTTCTTTAGGCAACTTTACTAACGACCGAGGGCAGCACTGGAGATTTTCAGAGGAAAAAAAGCCTGGACTACAAAACTATACTCTGGCATAACCCCGGATTTATCCTGAAGATCCAGGAATGCTCCTGCAACAATCATTCCTCGGACTTCCTTGGAATGTTGTTGCTGGAGATTTTTGGATCTTCACGGGAGAAATCCTGCTGAGCACGATGTCCTCTGAAAATCTTTGCAGGCTTATGCCTTTTGTCCCATCTTTTCCCCGTCTTAAATCCCTTGTCTGCCATGCAAGACAGGGGATTACTAACTTGCGCCAATTCTGAGGCATAAAAAATCTTGAGGAGAAATTGCATGACAGGTCATTAGTACACGTTGACTAATAGAGGTTCAAGATATGGCCTTGATTACTCCCTTTACAACAGGGATAGCTTTGTAGGCTACCTGTCCCCCACATCTCATTTGTATGGTAGTATTCTGATACAGGCTCACGATTAGCCGCAGTTTCTTTTTAATGAAGGCGAAGAGCGCCCACAGTCCATCTCGGTATTGAATCAAACTGATTTCAAATTATTGAAGACAATATCTGCTACCTTTGATCTTTATATTTTTCACACAGTGGTTTAAAATGAAGCAATGATCAAGAATTAACCTGCCCCTTTCTGAGCCAGCTGCTATCCCCTAGGATATTGCATCATCAACCAGCAAATGGGCCTGTTTGGGGAGGTATTGTGACCAAACTTTACCCACACGCAAGTAGACTAATGGAGTGAAATTAGAGGTCATACCTATCCTCTTTTTGTAGAAGGGATTTGATGCCTGGACCAGTTGCCTAGGTAAATCGCAGTCCTTTATTGGTGAACAGAGACCTTACGGAACAATTACATTTACACCTGCATGTATTTACTTAGTTACCATTACTTACTCTCTCATAATGGAAAAATAGTACTAAATTCTAAAAACACTTTTGTTTGTATTCTATTGCTTCCCAACTCTGGTTACAACCAAAACCATGTAACATTTTAAACAGTATGAAACCAGAATTTAATGCTAATATAGGTTGCTAGGAAGGATCCGATATATAAGTGACTGACAGCCCACCAAAGTAATATTTTTAAAGGGACATGTAGTAGTAACATTCATCCTTACAAGTTTTTGTCTTTTTTCTTATTTTCTTTCCAGATAGCTCCCCCGACCCCCTAATTCAGCTCAGTATTTGAAGTAGATTTGGACGATGGCCTATGATTCTGGAGAACAAGATTCAAATCCCCACTTGGCAATGGAAATAAGGCGTGTTCAGAGCGCCCAAAACGGCGCTCTGCCGGCGCCGCTGGTTGCTGCGTTTCCGGGAACCGCAGCGGATAAGCTGCGCGCTTCCCAGACGCAACAAAAAGCAGCCGCAAAAAGTGGCTTTTTTTTGCGCCCTGGAAGTGCACCGCAAGTCGCTTATCACACACTCGCGGCGTCACTTCTGTTCACGCGACGTGCAGATGCTTAGGCATCTTACCACATCAATCATGGCGGCGCCCGTGTAGAAACAGGCCCCACCATTTTGTAGCACTGCGCCATACTAGGGTTCGGGGCATCCGGAAAGGACCACCCCTTCTAACTCTAGTATGCGCTTAGCTGTACTTTTGGCCTGTGCGGGAACTGGCCTAAACCACATACAGCCTTAGAAGAGCCAAGGTTAAACCTCTCTGAACAAAACTTTTCAGAAACACCATGATAAGGGTTGCCATAAGTGGAAATGACTTGAAGACACATTATATGATTCTGTGAACAACAAATAATTAAGGTTCTGCTTTTCAGAAGAAAATGTTTTGGTAAAGGACAGATTGAGTGGAGAATGTTAGCTAGTAAATTTAATCGATTATGAAAATAAAATAAGATAAAAGAGATGGTTTGACAAATTAACAATGAGGAAAGACCAAAGGCACAGGAAGCAGAGGAGGAAGATTCTCAAATGGGGAAAAATTGATAAGAATTAATACTAATAATAATAATAATAATAATATAATAATAATACTTGTGTTGTGAAGTCAAGAACGTACACTGAATTTCTAACTTGCGAT
Organism: Sceloporus undulatus; assembly: GCF_019175285.1. Taxonomy (NCBI): domain Eukaryota; kingdom Metazoa; phylum Chordata; class Lepidosauria; order Squamata; family Phrynosomatidae; genus Sceloporus; species Sceloporus undulatus. The sequence continues at coordinate 225,758,495 of NC_056524.1, read as the reverse complement.
GAATTAA
>NC_056524.1:225747325-225758463 GCF_019175285.1 Sceloporus undulatus | reverse complement strand
ATGATCCAAGATAACAAAAGTTGCCTTGCATGAATTGTGGGATATTTTCTGACTCAATGAGAATTCCAAGGTACTGAGGATTGGGTTGTTAGTTAAAGATAGGGTTTAATGTATATATCTAGTTATCCCTGACCGAAATGAGAATCTCAAGTCCTTCCCTGAATGTGAACAACTTACTGATGATCAAAGTGTAGCACTTCTGCTTCTTTCTATCATTCTTCATCCCAAAAATGACATGGGACTGTGTCCAGATTACATTATCAGGAATGAAAAATTACCTTGGTTGCAAAAAGCAATGGATTTGTTGGGACACTTTTTATAAACCAAAGCACCACCACCAAAAATAAACCCCTAATCACATGGTAAATTAGCTGAGATCCTGTATGCTTGGTTGGGTGGTGTTTCTTGTCTCCTCTGTACAAATCATGTTGCTAGCACTGATGACATTTTCATTTTCTAACTGGAAATGTCCTTCCTTACTTTTGTGCCAGGGTCATCTCTAGCATGATAGCTTCTGTTCACCAGAAGACAAGTACTCCTCTGCTGTTAATGCTAAAAAAAAACCCAAAATCCCATTTGGGCTTAGTGTGCAGAAGAAAATGCTCAGAAACAAATTGACCATGTGAAAATCTGTAGTTCTGCCAAGATCACTTTAGACCTATTCTAAAATGCTGAGTAAATTCTCCCTGGGTAAGTTAAGGCTACTGTCACCCTGAAATTGTAAGAATCTCTCTTCCACTTGTTTTCTGCACATGCTTGACTTCAGGCATTCCTAAACAAGCAACCAAGTTACAAAATGGCTGGATGGCCATCTGTCAGGGATGCTGTGACTGAGAGTTCCTGTATGGCAGGGGGTTGGACTGGATGGCCCTTGTGGTCTCTTCCAACTCTACGATTCTATGATTCTATGATCAAGGCTGAATTTGCCCTTCTCACTCAGGGTGGGAATATAAATCATGACACACCAATGGCCTTTACTGTTAACAAGGACTTTTTTTTCCCCTATTGTTTCTTCAGATGCTGTTTGCGATTTATTATATGCCTGCCAATGTGCTGGTGATGATGAATTTCTCTTAACACTGATAATAAATTCCAGTTCAGTTGTCAATATGCAGAGAAGCACATAAATCAATATTTGAAGAATTATGGCAATGAGCAGATTCTTCTTAATCCATGGGACACAAAAAAGATTGTGCAGAAATTACAGCTACATAAAATGAACACAAGGGGAGGGGGAGTGGATCATGCATGTCTACTTAGAGCCTTTGTAAGGGGTGAGAAACCTGTGGTGCTCCATGTTGGTTTATTGCTACTCATTTCCTGCATCATCACTAGTGAGGCTGCCTAGGAATGATAGGAACTGGAACTCAACAGCATCTGGAAGGCCACAAAGTTTGCTAGCATTAGTGTCTGTGTACAGATTGTGTGTAGGTATGGGCATACTCTACATGGAGGGTTAAATAACCTAAAGGCATCAGATCCCTTGGATCTTGGAAGCTAAGCAGGGTCAGCTCTGGTTGATACTTGGATGATAGACTGCCAATGAATATCAGATGCTGTAGACTGAGAAAAAAACCGCCAAAACCACTTCTGAGTGTTCCTTCCTTTAGAAAACCCTATGAAATTCATGGGGTCCCCAAGATTCGACAGGTTGACTTGAAGGCAAATACACACATATACTCTAAATGGACTATAGCAGAGCCATTGTATTGACAGAGCAGAAGATTTGGTCTTTTGTACCTTTCTTTTTATGTGTAGCCACAATGTTATTAGCCATAGTCTCGCTTTGCACAAACACAGTCCCATTTCAGGGGAGGCACAACCTGTCTCCAAGAACATGCCGGGGGGGGGGGGTGGGGGGGGCGGGCCCCCCTATCAGGCCCGGGGGTTCAAGCTCCTTCCTCCCCCCTCCCCCCATTAAAACCTGGCGAGGGAACAGAGGAAAGACACAACAAAAGTTCCCCTTTTCCCTCTGGCTCCGTGGCTGTAATGGATGGGGAGGGGAGGGAGCTTGAACACCAGTTGCAAGCTCAAAGAGAGAGGGGGGGAAGAAGAGAGAGAGAGAGAGAGATCCCTGTGACTCCTTCGCTTTCGTTTCCTTCAGAGTCGGCTTCCACTACTCCCCTCCCCTCCTCTCCTCCTCCTTGTGCTTTGCAGAAGAAGAAGAAGAAGGGAAGGAAGGGAAAAAAGGAGGAAGATAAGAGGGAGGGAGAACTGAAGAAAAATGTAGATGGACACCTCCATTACATAATTTGTTGAGGATCTTTGACTGGGAGTTCCTCATGGCAGAATGGGGTTGGACTGGATGGCCCTTCTAGGGGTCTCTTCTAACTCATGATTCCATGATTCTGTAGCACTCTGAGCTACTGTGATTTTTAAATTGTTTTAAACGTTAAAGTAGAAGTCTTATGAATGTAAGCCATGCACTGATGGACTATTGCACTACAATTTTTTATTTATTGATTTTATACCCTGCTTCTCCCAAAATAGGATTCTCTTAAAGGGGTTTGTTTAATATAAAAAGAAAGGAACTATAATGCTTCGAATTAAAATATGAATGATGATAAGATCGAATAGATAGATTAGATAGATAGATAGATAGATAGTTCTTGAATTAAAAGTGTGTGTGTGTGTCTCAAAATTAAAAATCCCTCTTGGAAGTGGGAATGAAATGTGTGGATGCAGCCTGGGTTGTAGCTCAGCTCAGATGTTGGAATCAGTGTCTCAAAGCATGAGCAGAGTGTCTCTGAGATGAACAGAGTGGCTGCCGCTCATTGCTCGAGCACTGCACTTTGCTTTATCGAGCTGAATTTATCTGATGTAAACACTTCAGAGGAAGGACTCATGTTTGCATCTGGCACTGAAAAAATAATTCAGTTGATGCCACTTTAACTGCCCTTGGCTCCAGTGTTGTGAAATGCTGGGATTTGTAGTTTGTTGTGGCACCTGACATTGACTCAACACAGTTCACAATTCCAATGCCACGAAGCCATACGGAGTAAAGTGTGCCATCAAGGTGTGAGGGTAAACGCTCGACCTCTTTTGTGTCTTGGGGGGGGGCTCTTAGCCTCTCAAAATGGTGGCACTTAGTCTTGACCCTCCCCACTTCACAAAATCCTGGCTACGTCCTTGCTTGTCTGTACAAAGTTTTTGGCCAAACTTCTAAATCTCCAAGTAACAGCACTCAAATAGCCATAGCTCTATGCCCTGGAACATGTGGGTTTGTACCCCAGTTCCAAATTAATAGTGGATTACCACTAGCCAGATCTGTTGAGGAAAACATGTGGAATCCATTGATCACTAATAAATATTTTACACCACTGGTTTGTTCTTGTCTTGTTTCATCCCAGATGATGCCTGAATCTAGCCACCCTCTTCCATGTTGAATATCAAAAGGCTCATGGTGTTAGACACAGATTTAGCACAAAACTGCCAGAGCAAGTCTGGGTCTAATCACTGCTTCCATGAGAAAATACCTTGAGCTATGTTTACATTCCATGGAGAAAAGATGGGAAATAAAATACAGGAATGAAAGCTATATTTTCTGTACAGATAGGATTTCCAAAACATCCGAAAGCCCTTAACTCTAACCATGGCAACCTGTGTTAGGCCATACTTCCCATACTACTTTTAGCTATGCGGGCTAGAACACTAAAGCTCCAAGTTGCCCAACCCCTTCCCTATTCCATTCTCTGCTTCATATGCTTTCTTTTCCCTCCCTATCTTATTCCTTGATTCTTTTTCTCATTCTGAATCAGAGCTACAAATATTGGCTGAACATTGTTTCATTAGTCTCAACGCCGAGTAGACCCTTTGAAAATGATGAGTGGACTCAATACACAAGTAAAGCTAACTGTTCACTAGGTAACGGTGGTTCGGATTAAACAACGGCTTTAGGCCTTAGAATTAAAGAAGGGCCCTCCTGGATTACATGAAAGGCCTCTCCAGTCCAGCTTCTTTTCCTACAGTGGTCAACCAGATCGTATAAGCCAAAGGAGCTTATTGCACCATTTAAAAACCTGCTACCTCCCTGATTTGAATTCTCATTTGGGAGGCGAGCTGGTCCATAGCACAGATTTTTGTCACCCAATCCGCTGGCCGAATACAGCCCTGCTGCAGCCCAGGTCCCCAGGACTGTTCACAATGCTCTTTCAAAGTTGGAAAACTCCCAACTTTGAAAAGCAGTTGAATAAGTGCTCCTGGGACCTGGGCTGCAGCTGGGCTGTATTGGTCAGTGGATTAAATGGCAAAACTCATGCAATAGAACCCAGCTGCCTCCAAATTAGAATTCAACTGGGAGAGGTTGTCAGGATTTTTAGAGGTGTGATAAGCTTCAGAGAGGAGGCCAATAGCATCTTCCTACATGCTCACCAGCAATTAGTAATGCCTACCAACCCTGGTGATACATCCCAGCATGACTAGTAGCTAGGTCTCGGCTGACCTTGAGCATATTACTAAGAGGTAGCCCAAGATATTCCACAAGCTAGCCTTTCAGAAGAAACTAGTGAAAGTCACTCATCCTCTCTTACAAGCCTGAGCCATCAGAACTATCAAGACCTCCCTGGATTACTCTGTTGACCCCACAAAGACCTTGTTTGACCTATTAGTGAGACCACCAGATATCATCATAATTGTAGGGGGCTAATTTCAGTTCACAGCCTCCCTGGCAAATGGAAGGGGTGATGGGGTCACAGCAGTTGGCTAGTCATTAATCTCCTTTGTTTCAACTGCAACAGGCCAGTTACCCAGCTGTCCAGTCCATCCATGGTAATTAAAGACAAGTCACGCAGGATTTGATGACGCTGTATCAGGGCAGAATCTGATAACAGGAGAAAGATTTTTTCAGCAGAGGAGCACTGGACTTGCGATCACTAAAAATACTTTCTGACATGCTCATTTCCTGCAGCAAATGAAGTTTTAAGTGGCATGAATTACTGTACTGGGATAGATGACATATGGAAGAATTGGCATGGCCCTATGAATAAAGGCATGTGCCAAGCCAAGTTGCGATCAGTCACCCTTAACAGAAATGACACTGATCAAGCGATGATTATTCTCTTGTTTTGAAGAATATTGCTTAGTCATATCATTTTAGTTCAGCTGCTGCAGTTATTAGTAAGAAAGGTAACAAGAAACCAATTATGTCTTATACCTTCCATTTTGAAGCCAAAGCCCTCCCCTCCAGTGCCATCTGCCTTGTCCAGGCCTCGGAGGTAGAGACCTCTTAACCTCTCCCTCCACCACCTCCCTTTCCTTCTGTGTCATGTCTTTTAGATTGTAAGCCCGAGGGCAGGGAACCGTCAAACTAAAAAGATTGCAATGTACAGCGCTGTGTAAATTTACAGCAATTCAACAATAATAGTATAATAATAAATAATAATAATCTTAGTCTTGTGTCCTGCAAGAAAACAAGATATCTACTGCCTAGTTCTTGCTTTTTGGATCCGCCCTGGAGACTACTGGCCCTCTGTTGGCTTTTGATGTCCTTGACTTCTCCCTCCAATAGCTTTTGATTAAGGAACTATTTCTTATCCATCCTCACCCACAGACTATGACTCCCCCCAAAAAAAAAAGTTGGCAGCATGAAGTCATAGGAAACACATTAGAGGAGCATCATTTCATATCCTATGTAGTAATATATACTGTGACTGAAAACAAGGAAAGGAATGAGAAGTGTAATATATTTGAAAGAGTGCCTATTGTCTCTTACATTAGAGTGGCAGCTGCAAGGGTTGGGGCTATATTGTGGTCTCTATGCAATGCGTTCATCTCAGGGTGTCCAGGTTGGTTTGGAATGGGGCTCCTGTAGCTATAACCTCAGAGATCATGGAGCTGGATGAGGTACTGTAAATCTCAATTAATTGGTACAAAGATACATGTCCTCCTCACCTACCAGCCCAACTTTCAGCTGCAGCCATTCTTTCCTAATACTGCTATTGCCTGTGGTGGGAGGTGCCAGAGAGATGGGACGGGGGAATCAGTGGATGACGAGTCCAGGACAAGAGCTGAGCGTGGGTGCTCCTTAGGTAGGGGGAGGAGGGACTGAAAAGGGTCTTGGATACATGTGACATGTAACTGATTTCAGTGCCCCTGCTTTAGACCACCCATTTCACCCTTTCTTTACCTCTCCTCCTTAAAGCAATTGGGCTTTATGCCATTTCATTTAACAAGTCTAGCTAGTGAACAGATGCTGATGAAAACTAGACTAGCTTTCCTCATTCACTCCCGGTTTGCTCATCACTGGAACAACAATAAAACCTCCTGCAGTTTCCAATATCTTACAAGCCAAGGCTGTCCTCCCTATAGAGGAACCGATATCATCCACCCAATACTTGGATGATTAGCATATGGTTGTAAATGGGCAAGCTTATAGTTGTAGTGCGGTAGACTACAACTCCCAGAATCCGTGGCCAGACAACCATACCCCTATAACTCATTGCCCAATTAGTAATGTCCCACGTCACATCCCAGTCATACCTCTCTCCTTGTACAAGACCAAAAAATATTTCTTACACCTTAAGGATAACAAAGAACTCTGAATGCAAACAAAAAGCCATGGGCATCACATACATTATAATGGATTTCATTCCATGTAAACACATCTGCTTGCAAATTAAGGTTTTGAATCTTCTGTTAAACTGTTCTATAATTGCAATAGATCTTTTCAAAGTCTATAATAAAAGCCTCACACTAGTCCACAATGCCTTGTGAGAAGATTTCTAATCGGTGTTGTATCTGGAGGAAATTACATTGGCCTGTTACAGACAGCCAAAATAAAAGCTGGCTCTTTCAAGTCACAGTGGAGGTATGTATTGTCAATGATGCATCATCCTAAGAGTCCAGATTTCCACCAAAGCCATGCTCCAGCTGGAGCATGGCTTTGGGCGACTCTGGACTCTTAGGACGCATGCTCATTGAAATGCAATACCTCCACTGTGACTCGAAGCAGCTTTATTTTGGCTGTCTGTAACAGGCCATGAGAAGATGGATTTGACCAAGGCACTCAAAAAGTTTAACAGTATTTCTGAGAGGACTTTGAACTTGGTTCTCCTTGATCTAATTCTCAAACTCTCTGCCCAGTCTCCACAGAAACGAGCATTCAGTTGATAATAGCCAGTCAGCTCCAGCCAAAAAGAAAAAGAAAAAAAGAAAAAATGATCTATGCACAGAACTAGTTGCAATTTATGCATCCTAAGTGTGCTGCATCAAAAAAGAAACAAAAATCCATGATGCAGGGTTGCATGAAAAAATGGGACTTGCCTTTCCACCTCATTCTCAAAACTGGCTTTAAACAACAAATTTAAAAAAAAGATGAGCACTAAATTGTGGGCATTACCATCCACTTCAACTCATGATACACCAGAAACTATCATACTATTTGAGGGATCAAATAGATTTTGTGCACCATCAAGTAAAGTTTCGCTACAAATGAAATTTTCATTCAGCCCTTACATCTTGTAGCGATGCTGCAGCTGAAAACTTCAGTTGAGCATTTAGAAATAGAGTTTATATCCAAAGTAAAGGGACAGGAAAGTTCCAGGAAATGAGACACAAAATAAAGGGTTAGGTGTGACTATTTTCAGTGTCTCACTCTCCAAATGCTAGTAATTTGGAAACTGGAGAAAAACATTTGTTGGGAAACAGATTTTCATTTGGGAAAAGCAATGCCTTCATTTACACACACACATACACACACACACCCCAAAGAAATTCTTCTGAAGATGCCGCCACAGATGCTGGTGAAACATCAGGACTAAACTCTTCAGAAACATGGCCACATAGCCCAAAATCCACAAAAAGACTTTGTTATTAAGTGTTATGACTGTGTAGTGTTGATATAATCCTAGTCTTCTAGAAAGTGAGGAAAGAGTCACAAATGTCACAAAGAGTATCTAACTACGTGCACTAGTTACAGTAAGCATGGGTGTAGTTCCACTCAGGATGGATCAGGCTTCAAGCCTCCAGATGGGAAACATCACATGTAATACAGTCCATGTTGATTGGTGAAAATCAGTTTCTGAATACTGAAAAGACTGATGTGACAAGGTGGTACAATTGGAGAGGAAGGATGTAATGGAGGGAAATCTGAAGATTTCAAGAGATGAATGGATCCAAATGCACAAATACTGAATTTACAATCAAAACAAAAAGAATTGGAAACTCGCATAGTTTGAGGTAAGTCGGATAGAGATTCGTTGATGCATTCTGGGGAGGCTACGCCAGGATTTTTATTAGCAGCCATCACCATTTGATGGCTTATAGTGTTTTTCTCTCTCTGTACTCTAGGGCTTCTCAGCCTCTGAACCTGCATATATGTTTTGGGACTTGGACTGCCAGAACATACTTGGCCTTGACCCAGGTGGAGCTGGAGCTTTCTGGCAGCTGGAGTGTGAACATCGGGAAGAACAAGGTTAAGAACCAGTGCTCACAATTTTATATTCATCATCTGTGTTTCAACTTTGTTCTGAATTCCAGTAACAAAACCAATCAGCTCCTACTTGAATCTCATAGCCAACTTTTTCATTGTTAAAGACAAAGCTAATGTTAACAAATGTTTAGCGAACTGAACGCATAGCAACTTTACCATTGTAAAAAGAACAAAAGGCGGGTCTCATTTTAAATCTCTTGAGTCATGAATTAATTCACAACAGCAGATTACTGCTTTTATGTGGGAGTATTTAGTCATACTCTTTAAACGGATTCTGGTTGCAGTATCCAATTTTATCACCAAACTGAGAGAAACATAACATGACAGTGGGGCAAACATTAAGGATTTTGAAGAGTTGCATTAAGTTCATCCCAATGATTTCATGTGTCAAAAAATTTGTATCTAACTATAGTCTTTTCATTTTTCCTGTAGGGATTAACAGCATTATATAAATAAAGCATCACATCATCATCTTGATAGAAACATCTCTCTTTATAGGGTTTAACATTTTAACTGTGATCTTATAATTATAAATGGATTAGATTCCTCTGTGTTTAAACCTTTCTGATATATAATCACACACACCACCACACACACACACACACACACATTCCACAGAGCTCCCTCTACCTATAACGTTCTATTTCATGTGAGATGAAGAATTTGATATATACTGAATGCAAACATGTACTGACTTTGAAAAGGAATCGGTGAATTGGGGAATGGGGTGGAAGATCTTCATATTTCAGTTTCGAAATGTGGATGATGGAACTCCAGAACAGACATTTCTGTCAAAGCAGGACCTTGGAGAGTCATTTGCTTAAAATGATGATTTATGCTAGCAAAAGTATATCAGCGAGCAAACATTCCTAATATAAAAGTAGCAGTGGCATCACAAAGGTAGGATCATCTCACGATGCAACCGATCTATGACCCGGCCAGCGCATAGCTTAGACAGAAGAGTGCATCCTTTTGCCTATTTGTTACTCAGATTTTATCTATACGGTTTGAGTCCAGGCTATTTGAAGGACTGTACCTCCCTAGAGGAATCTGTTATAGGTCTAACATCGTTGGAAGAGAACCCTGCTCGCGGTTCCACTACCTTCCCAGGTGTAATTTGTGGAACAAGGAAAAAAGTGTGGCATTTCTTGATGACTTTTCCGAGACGTAAAACTCGTTCTAGGGACCTGGATGCCCTCTTGAATGGTTTTCGTGTGCTGACGGGTGAACACTATTTCTTATCCTAGAGACTTTTAAGAATTGAACTACAATGGCTTTTAATGGGTCTGTTTGATATTTTTATTCTGTCTTTTAGTGAATTGTAATGCTTTTAACTCTTTAGATGTTTTTACAATACCGTGTGTAGTAGTAGTAGTAGTGGTCAGGTTTTTCAACAACACATAATGACATTCAAATTCCAAGACAGGCAGGCTGAAAAGCAAGAAGGTAGCTACAGCGGAGTCTCCTTTATTCCCACAAGTTGACAGGAGTCAGTTACCTTCATGCTATATGTATAAAGTGTAAACAAAACAGAAATAATTTCATATTTAGACTGGTCCCATCTCCAAGATATCTACTTTATGTATATGCAAAGAATTTCCAAAGTCTGAAAATCCAAAATTACAAAACACTTTGGGGCACAAATTTTGATAAGGAAAGAACACAAGAATTTTGGTTTCCTAATTCTGCTAAAAAACAAATGAAGTATTTATGGTCAGTTAACCGACATTTATTTCTTTGTAAAATTAACACTTGCCACATTTAGTCGAGTACTTCTGCACCAAAGGATCAAGCATAAAAATGTGTTAAGCAGCCACGGTTGCTGAGGTCTTCCCAAAAAAATGACGGCTGGCAACAAAAAAATCTTAGGTACACTTAACTGGGATAAGCCACACTGAATGCATGAGAATAAGCAAGACTGAACAATGGTACATATTGTGCGCTAAGAGTCCTGCACAGTTAAGGATGTTTAGAATATAATGAAACAGGAAAGGATTACCCCTCTCCCATAAAGTCCTCCAAATAGACAAAATTAATAACCATCTGACTCCAACGTTAAACGGTGGGTTCCCATCATGAAACTGTGTTAGGGTTCCGATCCAGGCCCACCTGTACAACGAAGCAGCTGTGGTAAGATTGGAGAAGTATACTGACACAACCTGGTGGTTCTGTTTTAAAGCAAGCGGAAGTAAAATTGACAATGGCAAAGCATATCCAGTAACAATGGCAAGAAGATAGAATCCAGTCCATGTGGCTTCCCAAGCTACCACCACTACCAAACGCACCCCCCCCAGAAACCCTCCACCTGAGTCCCCATAGTGAGCAAGCTAAGATGCTTTTTCTCTCCACTTCAGCACTTAGGGTCTTCTACCATAGAGAAGTGGGCTAAACCGAACTCAATGACTGGCTGAATTCATTCAAGTAACTAGTTTATGCCATGAAAAAGGTCACATCCTTGCATTGCAGTGGCTTTTTACATCCATTTGCTCAAAAGTACATCAATGCAACAAGTATTTTTATCGTTTTTTTTTTCAAGGCACGGCCCTCTGCATTCTACAACACTAAATAATAGCATAAGGAAAGTAAACTTGGGTGCAGGCATTGATAAAAATAATTAAATGGTGGTTTTAATTACTAAGATTAATTACTAAAGAATTAATCCTAAGGAAATGACACAAAATTATTCAATTTGCCAGGAAGGTAACACTAA
>NC_056524.1:225741593-225747300 GCF_019175285.1 Sceloporus undulatus | reverse complement strand
GACAGAGGGAAAAGAATCTCCAGACAATCATTGGGCTCTAATAGCTCATAAAGGGAAATAGGGTCTTTCAAATAGGCTGGGATCAAACTGTATAAGGCACCTGAAATGGACTGGCAGCCAGTTGCAACAAGAGAGTCACATGCTCCCTGGTATAACATGCCTCACTCCAGGGAGTCAAATATTTAGATTGTCTTTTTGTTGTATTCTTTCCCTTCAGCCCCGATATTGGCAAAAATGCAGGGACATGTTGAAGATGCAGTTGAAAAAGGCCTTGATTTGTGTTCAGTAGAGGCCTCCCACATCTCTCATCCTTAAGGACAAGATGGCAAAAAAGTGGGAAAAGGCAATGGTTGGTCAGTGTTGGGAGTACTAGAACTCAGAAAAGTCAAAAATCAAAAGACCTTTCATAATCCATGGTTCTTCTGTTTGGTCCTCATATGAAGACTTTTGATGAAAATCACTGAGGCACAAGTCTATTGATGGGTTAAATTTGTGTAACTAGATTGATAAGTTGACAGGATGGTGGAGAGCAGTGGGTGTTGATTGGAGAGGTATGAGGAGGTGCTCCAGCGAGGAAGCATCTCAGTTGTGACCAAGCGTTGAGGTGAAAAGAAGTGAAGTACATTAAGTACCTCTGCCAGCAGAAGGTAAGCACTACCCATTTATTTTATCATTTAATGTACTAAATGCCCATATCTCATTGAATATGAATAGTGTAGAGAAGTAACATTTGCATTTGCATGCAGAAGTGAATGCACAACTTAGTGCAGATGGCATTCCCTTGTACTGCATTATTTTCACTGTTATGCATTGGAGTCACGAAGTACTTCAATATTTTAATGCACACTTTTAGTGTGCATTCTAATGGGAATCTCACTGTGCAGGCAAAGTTGGGTGCCTTTTCTCAGCAACCCCAGCAGACTGGGATCATAAAGGCATAAAGCAGGCACAAAATGTGCAAAAGAAGAAAGAGAATGTTTGTGAACATTTTTTGCAGCTCTTCACATTCTTGAAGCTATAAAATAGACTTCATGAAAGTTTATCACACCCTGGAAAATACTGTCAAGTTTCAAATAAAACTGAGATGAATAAAATTATGTTCTAGATTCATTTAAAATGGATTTCAGTATACTGCCTCAATTAAGAACTTCAGTTTCTCTCTCTCTTTCTTTGTGCATGTGCAAAAATGGTGCGTTAGGCATACTAACAACAGTACATTGGCTTCAGGCATGTTGAGTCAATCATATTGTATCTCTCTCTTTTAAACTGAAAGGCATAATCTGGTTTCACAATATATCAGATGTCCTGGAGAAAAGGACTACATTTTATTAACTATTTTCCAAAGTTGAAAACAAACATGATTGCACAGTCCTAGACTCTTTTAAAATGGATTTCAATATACTGCCTGGATTAAGCATTTCAGTACTTTTTTTTATAGTTATCTAATTCTGACAAAAGAGCTTATTTCAGCTGCTGCCTAATTGGTAAAGAATTCTTGCTACTCCCCCTTACAGTCAAAAAGTTTTACTAAATTCTGAAAAGGTGCTTAAAACTTTTGCGATGTGATGAGGAAGGTGGAGGAATTTTAATTATATACATGTCACTGAGTACTGGAGAGTTAATAAACTCCTACCCCATCCTCTCACCTTGTCTTTCTATATTTATTGTTTTCCTGATAATAGGAGCAGCATCCTCTCTGTATGTTTCTCTGACCTACATTTCATGATCAGGTTGCACTGGTTAGGCTGATACAATTCATCAGACCTAAGTGAAGGAAACCAACTGTCTCTTCTTGGCCACATGGTGGAGCATCACTGAAAGAAATCCTTAGTACATTTAAACTCACTGAGGTTACTGTCTACCTAATTTGAAAACCTAACGGGAAAGAAAGAAAAAGAAATAACATAGGGAAGGGTTTCAAAAAGTGTGTTGCCTGTGTATGTCTGTGCATTTGTGCTTCTGTTCTACCTATGAGTTTTTCCCCCCTGCTGCTCTTGCAATGCTTAGCCAGGCACTTGAAGAAGATCAGGAAGGAGGTTTACTGAAATGACTGTGCCTAGCATCAGCCCCAGTTGCACTGGTGTCGTGAACAGTGTGTGGTGCAGCAGCAGCGGCAGCAGTAGCAATAGCAATCATCGATATGGGCAAGAGCAGAATCTGAGTCCCGCTGGCCACCTTGTCACAGCCATCTGCCTTGGTGTCATTGGAAGCCTGGGTTTCCTGAACAATCTCCTGGTTCTGATCCTTTTCTGCCGGAATAAAGTGCTTCGGTCTCCAATCAACCTGCTGCTGATGAACATTTCACTGAGTGACTTAATGGTATGCATCATGGGCACCCCTTTCAGCTTTGCTGCAAGCACTCAGGGCAAGTGGCTCATTGGATCAGCAGGCTGTATCTGGTACGGCTTTGTCAACACCTTCTTTGGTAAGTACCACTGTTCTGGCATGTGGTATCTGTCTGACAGCATGCTTCCTTTCCTCCTTTGTGACTCATTTCTTCTCTTTGAGTGGTTTGCTCAGCATATCTCATCCCATACTGCCAAAACTATGTATTTTCTCTAGAAAGCCTGGCAATTTGGTCAGGTGAGGTTTTTCTGAGCAGCTTTTACTCTCTTGACACTGCTTCTCAGCCACCCTGAGATGCTAAAAGTGAACTGAATTGTAAAGAAATGGATGTCAGACTACATATATCACTTGTTGGGAAGGCAAACAGTCTGTAATGTAGTCATGGTTGTAAGCATGGAGGAATGTAAGTGAAGAATGCAACTGTTGTATGTATTTACAGAACATTAGGGTTACATATATATTCTCTCTCTCTCTCTCTCTCTTTATGTATGTGTATTTTGTGTGTGAGAGCGCGAGCGTGCATGAGCACAGGTGTATATTAGTGCTAGAAGTTCTGTAAACTTCCACCCCAAAGTTATGACTGTGTCTCTTGCTCACATAAATTGTTGGCACATGCAAAGGACCCCAGTGATTTAGTGGTCAAGGAACATATCCATAACTTGGCTTTGTGGGTTTGCCTGTAACAGAAGTAAAATTTTGTAGACTATATGTGCACTCATGTAAGCAAGGAAGGGTTAAACTGCTTCGTAATACAAAGAGAACCATAAGGAGTTATGGGAATGCATCCATAAGTGCCTGGCTTGGTTCCTGTTTATATCAGGCACATGTTGTTGTGTGCATTCAAGTTGTTTCCAACTTATGGTGGACCCATCGTGGGATTTTTTTGGCAAGTTTATTCAGAGGGGGTTTGCCATTGCCATCTGAGGCTGACAGAGTATGACCTGATCAAGGTCACTCAGTGGGTTTCATGGCCAAGCTGGGAATTGAACCCTGGTCTCCTGAGTTGTAGTACAGTTCTCAAACCACAACTCCATGCTGGTTCTCCTGAGGTTTTTTTTTTTTTTTATTTGTATTTTAATATAGTATTGCAAATATAATATTATGGAGATTAAATTAGGATTCCTTATGTGAAAGTCTGGCTTGTTGTTGTGTGTCTTAAAATCAAGTGAACCTATCATGGAAGAATTTGTTCACAGAGGATTTGCCATTACCTGAGGTTGACTCTGAGGTTGACTTTGGCCAAAGTCACCTGTGGGTTTCCATGGCGAAATGGGTATTCGAACCCTGGTATTCCAGTGTCCTAGTCCAACACTCAAATCACTATACCACATTGGCTATGAGTTTGACAGAACAGGTGAAATTGTTTTTGGAACCAATATATACAAAGTGAGTAGCTGCTAGTTATATTTCTGGATAGTTAATTAAGCATAAATATGACAATGAGGGTGCATTCTTTGGAGTATGCTCCAGTGAAGATCATGAAATTTACCTCTGAGTAAATTACACTAGGTTTGGGTGCAAAGTTTAAATTATGGGGTTAAACATATGCATAAATGCAAATAAGGTTTAAATGCTTGGGTGTGAATAGTAAAATACAGACCAGGCAGAGAAGAACTGTAAACTGGAGTCCACTGTGTGTGCATGTGTATACATGTGTAAGTGTGTGCATGTATGTGTTGATGATGATGTTGGGGCTATACATTGGGATAAACATCTCTCTAATGAAGTGTAACTCTTCAGCAGTGTCCATGACACACCATAGGGAATCATTCACACTATCAAAAGAATCAAATCGCTGAGTGAATTAAATGGCCCTCGTTCCCATTTGAAACTGGTTCCTGTCACAATATGATCAAATCTGTCATGATGAAGTGAGGCAAAAGCAAAAGAACTGTTTTTTTCAGACACTAGCTTAAAAGAGCTTCTTTTGAAAAAACATGATTCCAAAGAGTGTTCAGCAAATGAGAACAACAAATTGGAATCGCAGCATTCTGGGGGGGGGAGGGACTAATGACAGAGTGGTGTTCATCATCCCTCCCCATTTTTAGAGATATTCCTCCACACACCACCACCACCCCCAGGGCTGTCTTGTCATTTACTGGTGTGACTGTTCTATAAACATCTATAGTCTTCAGATAAAACTGAATAAGAATAAGAGCCTTATGTCATGAGTAAAGCAAGCCAAAATGGATTTGAAAAGTGGTGTCTATCTCCTTGCCTCTCTGCATGCTGTAGTACTTCTGTTCTCCATCCCGAGGGAGACAGTTTTAAAAATGTGTCTTTTTTCAAACATATTTTTCCAGAGCAACAAAAGGAACACTTTTATGACTGTATCCCTCAGAAAGAGAACAGAAGTGCTTCAGTGGCAAGCAGAGAAGGTCTAAAAATCACCAATAGCCTCCTGCATATAGATGCTTTAAAGAACATACAGAATTTTTCATAGCTAGAGCAATTTCAAGCAAGGCTCTTATATTGTCATTGCAGTGGTGTGCTGTCTGAATTTTTAATACATAAGATGTCATCATCAAGTTGCTTGCAACCTGAACATAAAGTGGGTTTGTCCCATTGCTTCATTTAGTGTAGGGTGGGGGGGGGGGGGTCTATTTTTACCTTCTAAAGTTACTCAGCGGCTTTGATGCCTTTGGGGTGTGGAGAAGCAATATGATCTGCTATTCTTTTAGTCATGCCTTTTTGGTTTCTATTTTTTGAAAAAAATAAAATAAACCCCACACAACAAATCTGAGCAAAGTATAGCTCACTGGTTGCATGAAGCCCCAAAGTGCTTTATAAAACAGCCCTGGCAACCCACTGACAGAACTGGTTCTATCAGTGGACTCAGGAGTGGGACATTCCACCCCACCCTCTGCATCTTAGAAGTCTCCTTTGGAGGAGGCAGAGGCTACAGGCAGCAAGAAAAGAAATGTCTCTTAGTACAACTTTGGATTTAAGCTATTGTATGAAAGCCACTATCAGAGTGGCTACAGATTGAAATGGGATATTGGTGGGTTAATCACCATGCACCATCACTCCTGAATTTCTTTACAGATCTGATAAGCTATTGCTGAGGAATTGTTATGAAATAACAAGAGTAAATGCACTCTTTGAAAAGACTTCTAATCCCCCCCCCTTTTTTTGGCACATGTTACATTTTAGCAGAGAAACAGCTTGGCCTAGAAATTTCAAATTATTTCATGGGGAAAGAAAGGTTTTGATGAATAGCAATATTTCTTGGCTGTATTTGATAGCAGTCTTTCAGACCTGGTTGCATGTTTATCTTACATTCTTTTAAACTATTGCTTGTTTGGCTGGTAGCCATGGATATTTTCTGCTTTCCTCCTGATGCATCACTCCTGCCCTTATA
>NC_056524.1:225730400-225741568 GCF_019175285.1 Sceloporus undulatus | reverse complement strand
TAATAATAATAATTCTTGACCTGACTGGAGACTAAATAACCTGCTGTCCATTAGGTATGGTTTAACTCAGGGGTCGGCAACCTACGGCCTCGGGCCGGATGCGGCCCGCAAGCATGTAGGACTGGCCACCTGGCCGACCCTGCCGCCATTGCCGCGCCGGAGCGCTCTGTTTCCCCGCGCCTCTGGGCCTCCCGAGGGTGGGGCAAGCTGCTGGGGCGCGGAATGCTCGCGTTTCCCGCCCCTGGGATGGTCTCTCTGGCACTCCAAGCCGGGGCGGGGTCAAGCACTGGGACCCCCAGAGCCTCCGTTTCCTCCCCGCTCCCTGGGATGGCCTCTGGCTCCCCAGGGGCAGGGGCAGCACTGGGGAAGAAGGAGGAATGCAGGAGGAGGAGGAGGAAGGAACAGGAAAGAAGAAGAGAGGAGGAAGAAGGAGGAAGGAGTGCAAGAGGAGGAGGAGAAGGAGGAAGAAGAGAGGAGGAAGGAAAAGGAGCAGGAGGAGGAGGAGGGAGGGAGGATGAGGAAGAGGAGGAAGAAGCAGGAGGAAGGAAGGAGCAGAGAGGAGGGGGAGGAAGGGGGATGAAGAGAGGAGGAAGAAGGAGGAACGAGTAAGGAGCAAGAGGAGGGAGGGAGGGAGGATGAAGAAGAGGAGGAGGAAGACGGAGAGAATAAGGAAGCAGGAGGGAGGGAGGCGGCGTATGAAGGACATGCAATCTTTCTGCAGGTGAGACAGTGTGACTTTCCAAAGTGCTTTTCTGTTGTATTTTCATGCTTTCAATGCTAAAAGGTTCTGCTTTTACAATGAGTAGTGGGTAGAGTGATGGTGATATGTCAGTTTGTGGACATGCACTCTTTCTGAAGTGAGACAGTTGTGACTTTCCAAATGCATTCTGTGTATTTTCAGTGCTTTCAATGCTACAGGTCTGCTTTTTACAATGCGAGTGGTAGTGATGATGATATGTCAGTTTGTGGGGACATGCAGTCTTTCCTGAGTGAGACAGTGTGACTTTCCACAGTGCATTTTCTGTTTATTTTCATTCTTTCAATGCTAAAAGGTTTGCTTTAACAATGGCGGGTTACAGACGGCAAAAAGGGATGTACTCATGAGTCCTGAAGGTGAGAGCTTCAGACCGGCTTTTACCTGAATGCCGCATGAACACGCCCCCCGCCCCACGCCCCAAGCGAGAGACAGAGCGGACATTTAAAAAGGTGCTGTCTATTTTCCTGCTATCTTTTTACATGTTTGATAGCTTAACCTGTCACCAGCTCCGTCCTGTAAGCCCCCTGCACCGATACGTCAGAATATAACAGACTACGACGCCAATATTAAGTTGCCGGTTTTTAAAAAGCTCCGTGTCAGCTAGCGTCCCATCAATGGGTCGGCGCACCAACATCTCACCAAGCGAAGACAA
The DNA here is from genome assembly GCF_019175285.1 of Sceloporus undulatus. NCBI lineage: Eukaryota > Metazoa > Chordata > Lepidosauria > Squamata > Phrynosomatidae > Sceloporus > Sceloporus undulatus. Next base: position 225,740,159 of record NC_056524.1, on the reverse strand, counting down.
CTCCGCGTGGTTTGCAGCCACGCTCTTAATTGCACACGTCCTGCCATGGAGCTGGGAAGCTGCGGCACAAGCTCGAGGCGCATTTTAAGCCTCGTAAACCCTAACCCTAACCCTAACCCTAGAGAAACAAGCGCCCAAAAACAAATGCACCCCTACAGCAGCGAGCCCGCTGCCATTGGAAAAGTTTGCAACTCTTAAAGTGCACCCCTACACAACATTCCTCTGCCATTTTCACCTAAACCTAAACAACGCTCAACTTTAAAATATTGACATGTGTCAAAGGGAAGGTGAGGGGAGATGGACAAGTAAAAGGGACAGCTGGTGGCAAGCGGCAGACCAAAGCTGTGAGCTGCGGCATTGCAGATTCAACGACAGGAGCGCGGGGACCAAGGAGAGGAGAGCATCCTGATGCGCTTGACAACTGGACAAAGTGCAACACGGTACAAGATGCCAACAACACCAGCTATACACCAGCTGGCAGAGACCCACCTTGGTTTTAAAGGGGGCTTGGGCACTTTAAATGTGCCCATACGGCTTCGGCCGCCGCTGCTTAGCGCTTAGCCTGCAGCTGCGAAGACTGCGCCATCTCTCATGCGGCCAAAAGAAAAAAAAACAGAGGAACCCCCGGACGCTTGAAATGTTCCCAAGACCTTTTGAATGCCCTCTAAACCTTGCCCCCAAAGGCAAAGGGCCAAACTAGAGAGGGCCTGGGACGCAAGAGGACAAGGAGCAACTGACAAGGCCACTAGGTCCCATGATAAGTCCCATAAATACATCATTTTCGCCTCCCAGGCAGTGTTCCCTCCCAGCCTCTATCTACTCTATCTACCCTTCCAATGTTCTACTCCTCCCGCCATGCCTGGCTACTAGGTCCCAACACCAGGCAATGTCACCAACTCTGCTCACTTAACCCCAGGACCACAACCAAAGACTCTTCGCCGCCACTTCATCTCCCAGAATCACCCCGCCACCTTGCCCTGTGGGTCTAGGATTCTGGGAGATGAAGGTCCAAACGCCTAGGACAAGGACAGAGCGTTTGGGACATTGTGTAACACTCCCACACACTCCTGCCTAGCATTTAAAGCATCACAGGGAAAAAGTTTTTAAATGGCCCTTGGGTGCTTTAAATGCGCAGACAGGGCTTTTCTCTGCCAGCCGCTGCTTAGCGCTGCAGCTGCGACGAACTGTGCACCTCTCATGCAGCAAAACAGACAAAAAAATATGCGAGTTCTGTCATGTGGGCCGCCCGTGCAGAGAAAAAAAAACGAAAGCTGCCTCTCTTTTGCAAGACGTCCTCCGCAGAAAGCTGCCGGTTTGGACAACTCCGGTTCCGAAACGGACCCCGAGTGAGGCGTTCTCACTGCACCCCCGTGTGGAAAGCTCCAACCACCTGAAGGCAAACCGCCCCCGGGGCGATGCCGTCTGGAGGCTACGCACTCAGCTAAAAATACATCCTCCAAAGACCGTCCTCCCCTGCCCGTCTGTAATCCCACCCACTATGAGAGTCGGATATTCGGAACCCTTCCCCTTCGGCTGAAAGGGCCCCTTGGAGCCCTTTCGGCCAACAGGAAGGGGCCAAGGAGGAGAGAGGCAGGGCACACACACCAAAAATAAAACATCCTGCGCGCGGGGGGGGGGGGGTGGGGGGGGGGGGGGTGCGCCGCTGTGGTTGTGCTTTGTGCAGCCCTGAGTGTCTTTCGGAGTCACCGGGGTCAGGCCTGCAAAGCCCCGCGGTGACAGTGATCGTGGGTGGCCGCGGCGAGTGGGTGACTGTGTGCTAAGAAAAAACGCAAAAATTCCCCCAAGCAGGGGGCGGCCCTTACTTGGGTGCTTGCGTGCGTGAGGAGGGGGGGGCGGGGGCTGGGACTGGTGGGCGTCTGGGAGGCCGGGGGAAGGGGGGTCATGAGGGAGTGGTAGGCGGCGGGCCGGGCACGCGTGGGGTTGGGGTGGCGCGCGGCCGGGCCAGAGGCCTCGCCCAATAGCGAAACACCCCTTCTGAGCGGCGACCATACAAGGGTCGGCGTTTGAAAGGGAGCAGGAAAAGCCGCGAAACGGACCAGTAGAGCTAAAATAAAGATATGAGATGATCATACGCGGCCACAAACATAGCATGTGCGAAAATGAGCAAGCCTCCGCCGCAAAAGCCCGAGGTAAATAGGAGCGTCACCCTGGCATGGAGCGCGCCACCCCCTTAGGGTGTGGAACTCCGGCGCTAAACGGGACGTCACACGCAAAACAGCTCAAAAGGGCGCCGAGAGGTGGTTGGTAGCGCCGCCCCCCGTATTGGCCCACACCATGGTCGCACCAACCCGCCCCCGCTCAAAAGTTGCCCCACACACTGTTAACTTCGGCTATGAATGATTGTATAACAACAGCATACATACACACAAGTCTGAATAGAGGGAAAAAACAAGGTAAACCAGTGATTCTCTGAACCGAGAGTAGCCAGTGACCTCCCGTTAGGTGAACGATGAAACCTGTGATGGGTGGAGCACAGGTGTTAAGAATGCAGTCATTGGAGACGGTTACCACACGCTTGGAGATCTCTGCAGTCGGAGTAGGCGATAAGTGCAGGGCACGATGCGAAGGGGGGGCATTGTGTTGCTCCTGAAATCTGTACATGACTAATGCGTAGTGGGTTGGTTCGGACCAGGATATCATGTATTAGGAAGGGCAGGAGAGGGGTCGTGTTATTTTTCGGCGGGTGGAAAAGAAGCAGTCGCCCCGCCTATACGACTCCTTTGATCAATTGGCTAATGTTCTGGATGGCTTCTATATTTAAGGAGGGAACAAGGATAGTTTGGGCAAATTCCCAACGGCGTGCTGTGTGAGCGTTGGTTCCTCTTATACATGAGTAAGTTTTCTGGCAATTTTGGAGTTCAGAAGAATTTGGTTAAGCAAAAAGTAAGTACTGAGCGTTCCGACGGGAGTGGTTGGGGTTGGTGGTGGGATATGAAAGGTGAGATATGTGGTGGGAGGAAGACACCAGGTAAGTGCAGTGCTGTGCGTGAGTTTTTGTTCGGAAAGGTTCAGGTAGCAAAGGGTCCCGCAGGGTTTTTCTTAAGCCCTCTTCCCTTCCCAGCTTCCCTGAATGTGCCGGTTTCCGGGGGGGGGGGAGGAACTAAATAAAAGAAACAGAACAGGTAGAATCGCAATAGATAGTAGGGTGCGTACACTGGAGGCGGGTTTTCCATCCCCTGTCCTGGGTAGGATCCGACCTATATCTGGGCGCTTGTTTCCATGCTCCGGAAACAGGGTTGTTGTTTTGGGTGTCAATAGTGTTGCCTGATAGTACGCCCTAGGCACCCAAAAAAATCATGAGGTGTTCATCTTGGCAGGAGGTTGTGGTGTGGTGGCAGGGAGGAGTTGTGACCGCACGTCTGAGAGGAAATGTGGTTTTTGCCGAGCTTACTTCCAAACGATAGCCTAAGGCTCGAGGACCCTATACCATGATGCTCTGTGATCATCGTGGCGATAAATCCGGTGGGGGGCGGGTCGTCGGAGAGACTCAGCGAGTCAAGAAAGAGAGAGAGTCCTTTATACAATGGGATACCAGTAATATAACAATCAAGAAGCGCGGGAATTTCGTATGACAGCGTATATAGAAAGTTAACAAAAATGAGCTAACGTGATTATTTATAATAACAAAAAAATATGGGGAATGTTTCTGGTGATAGATACACACAACACACAAAGGGTAGATTGCTATGTGGGGGGTGCTTTACGCTGTAATATATATAGGTTGGCGCGGCACTGGTGCGTGCGTTTTTTAATATGGTGTGGTAATATCAATGGCTTGGAAAGGGATATGATATTATTTTTATTAAAGGATATCCATGTTAGGCCGAGGGTGCCGGTCTGCTGCAGGGTCTAGCAACACTTTACAACATAGGAATATACAAGACCGGACGACAAGGTGGCATGGCAAAGTAAAAGTATAACAGGGCAGGTGGTTGTGTGGAACGAGGAAAAGTTGGTAATAAAGTTTAAAAAGGATTGAACGATTAAAACTATGAAAAATGCTTAAGAAAGGAGGTGTGTGGTATCAGTGAGCGCGAATATAAAGCACGAAAGCTCTAACAAAACACGGGCAAAGTGACAGGTCGGCCAGCTGTGCGTGGGGGGGGGGCGGCGAAAAGCGCAAATATAACAGAAAAGGTGGTAGACTGCTAAAAAAGGAAAGCAAAGGGGAAGATATAAGATGCGAGGCTTGGCTGGTGCGGACTGGGCCTCATCTTCTTGCCTTGTTGATTCCGAGCAATGGAGCCTGAAGGGGGGGGGCAGAGGGAAGGATCGCCAGAAGCTGGGCTCTAAGTAGCGGGCGAAGAGAGTGCTGGCAAGAGGCTTGGATCAAACTGATATAAGACCAACCTAAAATGGACTGGGGCGAGCCGGGGCAAGCCGAGATAAGCGGAGTCAACAATAGGTCGGTCGCCTGGTGAGAGGGAGACATCCGCAAGCTCCAGATCAGAGGGGGGTAGGGTAGTGTGGACTGGTGTGGAATGTCTGGCTGGTTAGCCGGCAATAAAAACCCCATATGGGCAAAATGCAGGGACTGGGAGATGCAGTTGAATGAGGGCGGAGTGGGTGTGTGTGTGCGAGGGTAGAACCGCGTGTCGCGTGGGCTGCGCGTGCCGGTGTGAAGACAAAAGATGGCAAAATGGGGGGAAGGAGCAATGGTTGTCGGTGAATTGGGAGGACTAGAAGCTCAAAGGGCGGAAAAAATCCACAGAAGACCCTTGCAAAGATGCAGCGCAGAGAGGTCTTCTCTGGTGGTGTCCTCACGATCAGAAGACTTGAATAAAAGTGCACTGAGGCACAAGTCTGATGGGATATTAAAGTTTTGTGATGTCGAGAGTGGAGAGTGTGGGGCGTGAGGGGAGAGCATGGGTTGGGTGAGGGGAAAGTGTGGAGGAGGCCAACGAATTAATCAATCTCAATATGGAGCCGAAGCGGTGAGAAAAGATGGTGTAAGCCATTAAGGACGTCTGCCACAATGGGAAGCCATACCACCATGTTGAGTGTAGAGGCAAATTTAATGTACTAAATGCCCATAAACCCATTGATATGAAAAAGTGGAAGAATGTTAGGGCGTTGGGTGCGATTTGGCAGCAGAAGTGGAAAGGCACAGCATATTGCAGATGCATTTCCGTTGTGACGGCAGGAACTTTCACTGTGGGTTGCAGTGGGGAGTCGGGGGGGGGGGGGAACGAATACGGCAATTTTGAAAAAAGGAGACAAGAGCAGCTTTTAGGGTCAATGTCGAAGAGAACGCATGTGCAAGGGGACAAGCGGTGTGTGGGGTGCCTTGTTCAGCCAACAAAACAAAAACGGAGCAGAAAACAGTAAAGCAGGACAAAAGGTGCGAAAAGAAAAAAAAGTTGTGAACATTTTTGTTTGCAGCGTCATTTACCATACTTGAAGCTATAAATAGAACTTCAGGAGGTTATCACACCCGTGAATACGTGCAAGGTCAAAATAAAATGAGAGGAATAAATGTGTTTGCTAGTATTCATTGTAAAATGGTTTCATAGACTTGCCAGCATTAAGAACAGGGGGCAGTTTTCGTCTAACGAAATAGACTACGTTGCGTGTGCATGTCAAAAAGGGCATTAGCATACTAACAACGTACATGTGGCTCAGGCAGGTAGTCAATCATATTGTATCGCTCCTCTTGTTAACAAAGGCATAATCGGGTTCAACGAGAGAATCAGAGAAGGCACTGGAGAAAAGCGACGAGGTGTTATTTAACGAGGGTTGTCAAAAGGGAAACAAACATGGATTGCAGTCAGTGCGAGAGCGGTCTTTGGTAGATAGTGTTGTTTCAGATATACTGGCCGCTGGATGAAGCAGTTCAGTCTTTTGTTAAGAGTTAGCTAATTCATGACGAAAAGACTTATATTCAGCTCTCGCCGAAGGTGGGGAAGGCGGAAGTGTCTGCTACTAAAAAAAAAGAACGGCCCCGGAAAACGGTCAAAAAGGTTTTATGCTTAAATTCTAAAAGGTGCTTAAAACTGTGAAACAAAAAAGTGATGAGGAAGGTGAGGAGTGTGTAAGTTATGTACCAGCGCGAATAGACGGAACGGAGATGGGTGGAACCATAACCTACCAAAACAAAAAAACCTCTCGAAGAGCCGCCTGTGTCGGTGTCTATAGGGATATAGATTGTAGGCCGGGTATAGAACACATACGCGCGAGGTATGGTGGAAGCCCTGGACCGACATTATCGCTGCAGTCAGTGGCAGGGCGTTGTGGGGTGTGAAGACAGGCAGCAGACCTAAGTGTCGAACACCTGGCTCATTCTAAGCCGCAATGGGGAGACGAGTACAATGAAGAAAATCACGGAGTACAATTTAACGACACATGAGGAGTACTGTCTACTTAATTTGGGTGAGAACCAACAGGAAGTGCGAAGGAAAAAAAGAGTTGTGACAGTGGGTTAAAGGGTCACAAAGGGGGTGTTGTGCACAAGTAAGGGAGGGTAGACAGGAAGCGCAGGGAGGGTGCGTTACGAAGGAAGGACACAGTGCAGGGAGGGAGAGCGTCTAGTAATATGACCCCCGGCGGCCGGGGCAAGCGGAGCCAGCACGGGAAGAAGACAGGGCAATAGGGGGGTACGGAAAGGAAGGCCTAGCGCACCCCCATGGGCACGGGGTCGGGAACAGGGGGGGGCACAGCAGCGCAGCAGTAGCAAGACAGCAGCGAGAGCAAACAAGCGGAGCCGCCCCACCGTGGCACAGCCATCCCTGGGGCAGGGAAGCCTGGGTCCGAAGACAAGACTCCGGGGTCTATCCTGAGGGGTCTCCGGAATAAAGTGCTTCGGTCTCGCAAGCAACCTGCTGCTGGATAGAACGATGTCATCACTGGAGTGACTAATGGTATGCATGCATGGGCAGCGCCCGTTTCACTTTGCGCAACACGCAGGCAAGTGGGCTCAGGGGAGCACAGACTGTAGCTGGTAGGGCTGTGTCAAGGGAACCCGCGGGGTGAGGACCAAAGGACGACTGGTTCTGGCATGTGGTGAGTGGCGGTTCTACAGCATGCTTCCTTGCCTCCTTTGGGGAAGCAGTTACAGTCTACTGTGACTTGGTTTCGCTCAGCAGATCCATCCCATACGGCAAAACGTATTAGTTTCCGCTAGAAAGCCTGGCATTGGGCAGGGGAGGGTTTTCGAGCACTTTTGACTCTCGTGACACTGCTCTCAGCCCCCGGATTTGTTGTTGTTGTTGTTGTTATTAATAATAATATCCTGCCCTTTTCCCAGGGCTGGGGTTCAGGGCAGCTTACAACATTAAAAATACCATACAGTTAAAAACATACAAATATAGTAAATATACTAACATAGAATTTAATTGCTACAATAAGTAAAACAAATTCCATGCTAAAATCAAATAATTTAAAAAGATTAAAATGTTTAAAATACATTAAAACAATATAACAGCACCCCATCACATGCCTTAAAAACTTTCTGTTTTAAGTTCCAGAGTCTAGGGGCAGCCTTGGAAAATGTCCTCTCTCATGTCACCACCAACCATGTTTGTGAAGGTGGTGGGATGGAGAGAAGGGCCTCTCCTGAGGATCTCAGAGCCCGGGCTGGCTCATATAGTGAGATATAGTCTGCCAAATAGCCTGGACCTGAGCCATATAGGGCTTTATAGGTCATCATCAACACTTTGAATTGTGCCTGGAAACAAACTGGCAGCCAGTGGAACTGTTTCAACAGGGGCATTGTGTGCTCTCTATAACTTGCCCCTGTTAGCAGCCTGGCTGCAGTTCTTTAGATCAGCTGAAGTTTCTGAACACTCTTCAGAGGCAGCCCCATATAGTCCAAACATGATGTAACCAAGGCATATACCACTGAGGCCAGATCCGGTATCTCCAGGAACAGGTGCAGTTGGCACACAAGTTTTAAATGTACAAAAGCACTCCTGGTCACTGCAGAGACCTGGGCCTCCAGGTTCAAAGCTGAGTCCAGGAGTACCCCCTCCGCGAACCTGCATCTTCAGGGGGAGTGTGATCCCAACTAACACAGGCAGGATCCCTGTTCCCTGATCTGCCATCCAACTGACCAGGAGCACCTCTGTCTTATCTAAGTTTCAACTTGTTTGCCCTCATCCAGTCCATTACTGATGACAGACACTGATTTAGGACCAGGATAGCCTCCTCAGATTGAGGTGGAAAGGAGTAGTAGAGGTGAGTGTCATCAGCATATTGATGACACCACACCCCAAAACTCTGGATTACCTCTCCGAAGAAGTCTCATCATAGGAAAAAAATGAAAAAGAATGAGGAAAATAGGTATTAGAAGTAATACTCTAAGTCCTCACCACTGCAGAAGTAAAGCCTATAGTTTTAAAAGAACTCTGAGTCCTCGGTTTAGAACCAAAGATTGACAGCATCGCTAAGATGTGTCTGTCTTTTGGTTTATAGGGCTACTGAGAGTGGGAAATTTGAAGAGCAGATATTGTACAGAGATTTCCTTATGACGTGTACATGTTGCCAACAGATCGATAACAGTAGCATAAAACAGTTTCCCGCTCTAGTAAATTTCTTGAACTCTTCAGTATTAGACGCTTGAACTCATAAAGAATCCTCATGGGCCTGGTAAGCTCCAAATATTTCCTCTCCTAACTTGAGCTTGGTTCAGAGCTTCACTACTGTCTTGATAGAGAAGGGAACATAACCAAAGAGATTGTTGCTTGCTTCCATCATTTTGTATAACCTGTCTCCTCCCACTGCTACTGCAGCCACAACGTTGTAAGTTTGATCCTAGGGGAGGGCTCAAAGGCCCACTCAGCCTTCCATCCTTTTGTAGGTTGCTGTTGCCTTCCACATACATCCTGCTGCTGCTTCTCTCTTACTCAAGCAATGGACTCTCATTAATTATGCCATCTTCTGCACTACTGTAGCTTTCTTCAAGACCTCTAGTTGCTAATCAGTCTTGTACCAACAAAAAATTCAGCATTGTTTAGATGGAGAGCCCTATGAATCTCAATGATGGTGATGATTATTACCCTTGCTGTTTTTTCCCATTGTTAGCAAGACAGTCTGCAAAATATTAAAAGCAATACAAATTAAAATACATTAAAAAGCATATTGTGTGTGTGTGTGTGTGTGATTATTTTGAAATACAGTTACACCAGTTATACCATGATGGCGAACCTATGGCACATGTGGCAGAAGTGGCACGGGACACCATTTTGCCAGGGAAGAGCAAGAGGGAGGAGGCAGAACAGGCACTTGCGTGCCCATTCCGCCTCCTCCCTGCCATTTTCGGGTCACTCACTGTCTCTCTTAGACAACGGAAAGCCAGAAAATGGTTCTTGGGAAAAGGAGTCAGAGGCGGACACCTCTGACTCCTCCTCCCAGCCCTCTCTGAGACAATTGGAGGCCCGGAAAAGGGTGAAGGGAGAAGGAGCGACCGGCGCGTGCCACTTGCTGCTCCCCAGGGACCTTTTCCGGCCTCCAGTTGGCAGAGAAAGGTCCATGGGGAGGAGAAACGGCCCCGTGTCGGCTTCTCCTTTCCCCTGCTCGCCCTCCCAGACCCACGGCTGCGCGGCCATGGGTTTGGGAAGGCGAGGAGGGAAGGAGAAGGGGCCCCAGCTGGAGGCCAGGGAAAGGGTGGGGGGGAGAAGCCCCGCCCCTGGAGAGCGGAAAGCCCACCCCCTGGCACGCAGTCCCCATCCCAGGGGCATAAGCCCCGCCCCAGGGATGTAAGCCCCACCCCTGGCACACGGTCCCTGCCCCCAGGGGAAGAAG
>NC_056524.1:225725648-225730375 GCF_019175285.1 Sceloporus undulatus | reverse complement strand
ATCTCTTCAGAATTGTAAAGGGACACGGACAAATGACACAGCCTGTTTTCTGCCAGATGCAGATCTTTTAGGAGCAGTGGTGTTCACCCCTCCACTGGTTTAGTCCACTCCCTTGCATGCCCATAGTAATGCCACTGCTGAGGGACATAACTGAGTGAGTGAGTGAGCTAGCAAATGCATGAATGAGTGAGGGAGCCCAGCACTCCAACTCCTGCAAATACAGAGAGACAACTGCGTGTTAAAAAAAGTTTATATTCTAACTATGCCCCAATTTTAGAAGCCCTGCAGCCTTCAGTTACTATGGCCTGTTGTTTTTTTTAACGGTGACACACATCATCTGCTGCACTAGTCCCCCCTCAAATTAGCCATCTACCCCAATTCCACCCTGATCCTCTAGATGTGTAAAAAATCGTTTTTTTCCTAAAACTGAGGCGTAAAAAGTGAGTTTTAAAATCCATATTAATGTCTAAAATATGCTGTCACTTGAAACTGGTCATAAGTGTTGTGTTCCAACAGCACTGGAAACAAAGGACCTTTGGCAAGCTATTTTCGGGCAATGGGAAGTCAGTTTGACACAATTGAATTCATGTAAATTTCTTGAACTAGTGAATACTTGATGCATTTTGGCCCCACATTTTTTCATTTGAATTTTTGGTGCTTTTCTGCACGGCATTGGGACGTCCTCCGGACGTCCCATTTAAAAAAGGGGCGTCTCTTATAGACGCCCCTGGGCCTAGTACGGACTCCGTCCGTACAAGATGGCGCCGGCCCTTCTACATGGCCGGCGCCATCTGTGTTATCGGACGCTGAGCGTCCGTACGCGTCGCGTCGCTTGTGACGTAGCGAGTGCGCCCCTGCGCCTCGCTACGTCGCAAACGCGACGGAAAAAGAAGCTCCATTTTGGAGCTTCTTTTTCGGTCCGCGCGGGGAGTCGGGCCGTGTGAAGGCTCCGGCTCCCCCGCGGACCTACTGGCGGCGGCCTGTACCCCGCCTAGAGAAATTCCTCTCGGTGATAAACTCCAAAGTCAGTATGAAGTTTTTTGCTTGTGTAGACAACCCCTCAGAGTAACTTTAGAGGCCTTGGAGAATTGGAGATTATCACACAAAGCTTGCTGTTGCAGCTTTAAACACCCAAAACAGCAACATTTTTCCCCATTAAACACCCATTAAACATCAAAACAGCTTTTTAAACACCCCAAAAGCAACAATTCTTTTCCCATACCATGAAATTGCAAATTGATAACAGGTTCTAAAGCATATTATCGCACACTGTTCCGTTGACTTGTCAGCTATCTGAGATCAAGTAAGTGTAGTCTTGCCTTCATTGGCAGTGGGCTGTATGCAGTGAAACTCCTTTAAATCTCCTTTCTCTGAAATGGTTGTGTCCCAGGAGTAAGAAGTCTTGCTTTCATTGAGAATGGGGGAAGGTACAGTGAAACCCTTTTAAAGTCCATTCTCCAGCCCAAGATGAATGATGCCTTCTCAACAGTAAGAAATCTGCTTTCACTGGGAATGGGCAATTATAGTTGCAATCCCACTTCTATCCACATTAAGAACAGTGCAATACTCAAACTCTAGCATATGGGTTCGTCATTCAAGGTGGGTTGGTGGGTCGGTAAAAAACGACCAGAGAGCATGCTTATAATCACACAGCAGAGCAAGCAGGATTCTATTGGGAGACAAGGGAATGTGGTGCTCTTAGAAAATAAAGAACGAAGGAACAGAATGTCTCCTCCACACCTTTCAGATGTCTTGAGTCTGCGGAGGTCCTCCAAAATATATTATCTGCCTAAAAATAACCATATGCGATGCTGCACCTGCACATGTGAAACTATAAATTCCCTCACCTGTTTTAGAAGAATTTTTCAGAATTTATAGCACTGCTTTTGAAAAGTAATACAATCTGTTGCTGCTTACAAGCCCCCTGAGGTTTAGCATTATCATAGAAGGGGACATTACTATTACAGGTGAAAGGAATATTGTCCATTGCTCATTGCTCATTTCTTTGTTTTTCTGTTTTGTTTCGTATTTTTGGCAGAAGGGGCTGTTAGCTCAATAATACAATATGGCCAGAGAGCTTCCTTTCAAATTTTAATTTCAGAAAGAGGGTTCTTTGTCACATGGAGCAGAGGAGAATACTAACAAAGTGATGTAGACACTGTGCCCATTGCTGAATGGGGTGAACTGTGTCGTGATGGACATGTGGGACCCATGAAAACATATGGAAGCATAATCTGTGAGCAATATCTTACTATCCATGGAAGACAGACCCAGCCCTAACAAACTGGTTAATCTCTGTGGTGCCATGTTGTTCCTTATATTTATGAGATGTCACAGAAGGCAGATTAAAAGTTGTTTGATATTCAAGAACTGATACGTAAAACAATATAGTTGTCTGACTTATTCACTCTGCAAGATGGCTTCTTTTCTTGCCAATGTAATTCTTTTTCCATGTCTTGAATTGAGTGTCTTGGAGGGGAGGGGAAGTTTCCTGTCCCCAAGGGCTGCCTCAACCATGCTGTTTTAGCACTTTTTCTAATACTGAAAAGTTCCCTTAGTAAGATGGCACAGAGAATTTCCTCGCTTTTTTTTTTTTTGTAAAAGACAGTTTGACCCAGACATTGTTTCCAGTACACTACCCTGAAGCTACAGTAATAATTAAACACAAAATAAAAACACATTTTTAACTATGAATACAGTGTGCTATGATGGATCATAATAGAAAGCCATTGTGACACCAGACATTAAAATTAGTTAGAAAATCAAAACCTTTCAATCACATAGCTACCGGCTTTCAACACATTATTCTTATGAGTGGCAGGGTGCCATGGGAGACAAGGTGAACCAGACTTAACCGATCATCATCAATAAAGACGTCACAAAAGGACCCTCCAGTAGGTTGTGAAATGCCTGAAGTGCTGTTTTGGTAACAAAAGCAGAACAAAGACTCTGTAGATCACACTATATCTACTTGTCATATTTTCTAACACTTGTGCTAAAGGGTGAATGTATAGTCCAAAAAAGTGTGAATAAAAGAAGATATAAACAAAACAGGACCAAATTTCATATACTTGCCATTATCTGACAATACTGCTACAAGACTGTGAGGGGGTGAGATTAAGTAATGTCTGGAAAGGTATATCAGAGGAACAAGATAAATAAGAACTAAATAAGTAGAATAAAAGCAAGATAAGAACAAAATGTGCCCCCTTGCTCTACAACAACAATAAAGTCTAGACTTTTGTCATAAATAATGTACATAGGAAAATTTTTCCTGCCACTAATATTTCCTGGCAAGTGAATAAACTTTTCTCATATTATTGCTTGTGTTTTCCAACAGACACATTGAGGGTAGATGTTTGTCCTACTTTATTAAGGATTAGTCCAAGTCTGGTTTAAAGAGAAAGATCCAAAAAAAGGCAAAACGAGGACCTGGACATTGCCCACAGTTAGTTATCACCCAGAAAGCAAGCTGAGCAAGCACACAGGTCACCTGCTACAGACTTGATTGCTATGGTGAGGAAGATTTATGTTTAAATTATTGTAATTATTTCCAAATTTGCATCTCTATATATATACAAATGGACAAATTCAGCTGTTAGGCAAATCTTCATTCTCTTTTGGAGATGCACAAGTGGTCATCTTAGGTATATTTCTACCTTAGGAATATATTGTACTTGTTTGCATGAGCAAATACAATCTAAAATTGAACAGATACAATGGCAGTGGCTACATTATGACATGCTCCATTATAATTAATAATAGCATTACTATGGATTGGTACAATTTGAACATTCCATAGGAGGAAATAGCCTAATTAGATATGCATAGGCTTGCACTATTTATCTCTGCCCCTTATCCTCCCAAACCATAGCCTTTGATTTTACACCTTTTAAACTTTGGACAAAGCATCTTGTGTGTCTGTGTGTCAAAACATTCTGAAGATTGTTTTTTTAAAATAATAATAATACATTCTTATTTTTTTAAAACACATAGAAATGTTGATGTTTTTTAAAAAATCCTGACTGTCCAGGTTTCAAAACAGGGTTGCAGTGGTCTGTGATTATGTTTTTAAGAAGCCTCCTGCAATCAGTGCCCTTTCTTTGAAGGCTTTAACTGCAATGCACCTCTCAAATGAAATGAGCTGCTGAAGGACCATCCTCACTCACTCTGTAAAGGTGTGTGTTTTTCTGTAGATATTTAACAACCCTCCACTGTGGTGGTTATCTCAGTGAGTAACAAAGGAGACAATCATTTTATATGATAGCAGTGATTCTCAATTTTGCAGAATTCAAAAAACATATCGAAGGTATTTTTCTAGAAAAGAAATTATGATCACTCTGAATTTCTCTTCCTAGCCCTCTAAAGAGTTTTTCCTCACCTCTGAAATAGAAGTAAAATTAACTATTTTGAGAGGGATGAAATGACAGAAATTATCCTTAACAGGTCAGTATAACCATAGTATACATATGGCAGCATTTTATATGTCAATCCATTTAAACTCAGATTGGCAAAGATTATGTACTACATTCATAGCAATGTAAATGCAGCTATGAACGATCTAAAGAATTGGCTGTAACATCTACCATAAAATCCAGGGAGGCATTCCAAGTGATGCAGGTCTGTGGCATGGTTGAGTTGGGCACTTTAGAAAGATACAGCAGGTGGCCCTTACACAGTGTGACAAGAAGAAAGTAAGAGATACTGGGAGTTTAATGTGGGTGTTG
>NC_056524.1:225721866-225725548 GCF_019175285.1 Sceloporus undulatus | reverse complement strand
ATATTTTTTTTAATGCAGATCAAATCAAGGATCAAGATAACTTAAATGCTAGAAGTAATTTATGTGATTGGCCACCAGGTACAGAAACTGAGATGAAAAAGTTGTATTGGCTTTCTCCATGACTTTCTGCATTCCATCATATCACTTCTGTTCTCCAGCCAAAGGAGACAGTTGTAAAAACAAGCCTTTTGCCAAACAGATTTTTCCATTGTGAAAAAAGGCACACTTTTACAACCATTTCCCTAGGGAAGAGAATAGAAGTGCTGTGATGATATGCAGAGAGGCACAGAGAAAGCTGCTACTCTCCCATTCCATTTTGGCTTTCGTTTCTCATGCAATAAGGCTCTTCCAGGCTAGGTTATTGAACTGACTAGAACAAGAAAATATATTGGAAGAACAAGCAGGTTTTAGATTGGGACATTCAGCTATAGACCAAGGGGTTACTCTATAGAATCTAGCAGGAAAATATGCTTCCACTTCACTTGGAGTGCTGTATGCAGTATTTATCAGTTTTAAATCTCCCTTTGATGTAATACTTAGGGACAAACTTTGGAGGAAATTACAGGATATAACCTTTGATAAAAGGCTATTAACACTTATTTGAGGCCTGTATGAAAATACATGTCTTAGAATAAGATGCAATAACTCGGTCCACTTTACCAATGTAATTCCTAGAATTAGGAGTGTTAAAGCGGGTTTTATCCTAGCCCCATTATGGTTTAATCTTTATATTAATTCACTGGTTAAGTCCTTAAAGAGTAAATTTTTTCATCCCCCTCAGCTGGTTTGCTGCCCACTTCCAATTCTTCTTTATGTGGATGATTTTTTACTGTTATCTTACACAGCGATTGGTCTAAGGAGATTACTAAGAGAATTGGCTACATATTGTTAACAAAGAAAATTTCACTTTTAACTACAAGAAACCAACAGTTCCAATTTTTTCTAAGAAATAAAACAATCATATATGGCAAATAAATGGTGTGCCTATTGAGCAGGTTACCAGTTATAAATATTTAGGAGTATTGTTCAGTTCCTCAGACTCATGGAAATGATAGTCAAAAGTGGCAGCAGCAAGTGCACAAAGGAGCATAATAGCCTTGCACAGAATCTTTTATACCTGCTGCAATACAAGGTTTTGTAACTAAAGTTATCCCTAACATATTAAATGGTGTTCAAATGTATGCTTATAACAATTATGATATATTTGAGGTTATTGAACTGAATTTTAAAGAAGTATTTTTGAGGTTCCATGCTGTGTCTCTAATGCAGCTAGATAACTTGAGGCGGGTCTAATTTCTGTTGTAACTCAAGCCTGGATCCTTATGAGTAATTATTGGATAAAACTGATGTTTCTACCATGTGGATTTGCCCCATGGACTTTAGCAGATACTTTTCATTCCTCTTGGAAACAAAATATTTCTATGTGGATTTTCCTCAGAATGCTTTATTACAAATGGGATACACAAGGGCCAAATCAGTTTGCATCAGTGTATATAGGATACTGAACTGCATAAACATTGGAATCTAATTAGAAGCGTCTTGGTAGTGGGCTTTATGGAGACATCTTTTAACAGTCCTAAATATCTCATCAATTTAACTGTGGCTAAATTTAGGTATTTTTTACTGTAACAAGATTTAATGTGTTTCCATAAGCCCTACTGGAATGCAGAAATAAAAAGAATACTATATGCTAAGATCACTTACCCTTGTAAAAATGTAGATATAGAGACTCTTGACAATGTTTTATTGTGTTGCTCATTGTACCAAGCTACCTGCTCCAAATGAATTACCCCAATTTTACAATAAGTTCCAGGTAAATTGGGGGGGGGGGGGAATTATCTACTTTTCCTGCTTGATGATTTGGATCTACAAATTACAGAAAAGATTGAAAGGTTTTGGTCCTCTGATGTTACTATCCATATACAATTAATATAAGAGTAAATATAACATAGGTATTTTAAACATGCTTGACTGTTTTAAAATGTATGTATTGTTATTTTATTATTACTTAAGAAATATTAATAATCTTAGTTTTTTACATAGCTATGAATAAATGAATGAAATCTATGTTTTTAGGGCAGAAAATCTATTAAGGCAAGAAAGACAATAATGCTGCACAGTGCTTTTAGATCTGGAGTGCTAGAAGCCCACTTTGTCAGAGCACCCACCTCAGATAATTTCCAGAGTCAAAATTAACAACCCAAGGACACATTCGTGGCTTTCTGCTTTAATGTCTTCATTAGTATTTAGTGCAGTCTCCCCACCATCTTCATAATCACCCTTGAAATGCATATTTTGAAGAAATCCTTTTAAGATTATTAGGTCTCCTTCAGATCAAGGGGTTACATGATTGCAGCCAATATCAGATTACAATTTGAATGCATTCTAGATTCATCAAGGACACTTGTGTTTGTATATTACATTTGTCTCGCTTTGTCATTTCTGTTTCCTTTTAAAACAGGAGGTGAAAATATACCTTCCACACATTCTTAGGAGAGCTGGGCTTTCAATCCAGCATGACCAATAGTCAGGAATGATGGGAACTGTGGTACAACAATATCTGGAAGGACAAATACATTCCACTCCTGTGTCAAAAGATTCTTCTGTTTTAATCCTGTTAGCTACATCTATAAACCTATGGAAAAAATACAAATACAATATAACCCATCTGATGAGGGTTTTTAAATCTATAGTAGGAGGCTTAGCGTTCTTAAAATTTGGCTATGTCGTCCCTAAAGTGGGAGGGTGTGATTGCTGGTTGCATTTGTCTCCCATGATGAAATCGTCATGGAGGCGTCCCATTATTAAAGCATTCATGGAGCCGCCATTTCTCTGCATAGCAGAAGTTCCCGTTACGCAGAGAAATGGTGGCTCCATGAATGCTTTAATGATGGGACACCTCCATGACGATTTCATCATGGGAGACAAGTGCAAGTGGCAATCACACCCTCGCACTTTAGTGACAATCTAGCTGCATTTTAAGAACAGTAAGCATCCATGTGATAATCTCCTATGAGACTGACATTCTTATTGTAAAAGGACACACTGCATACAGAAGATGTTTCTATGGCTACAAATATAACAGTATGCCTATTAGATACATTTCTAAGTGTAGCTTAACATAAATACCTTTCTGTATACACATACATATTCAGTCAATTACCAGTGCTGTATCAGGCACAACATATCCATGGGTAAGGCTTAAAAAGGTGAGCAATCAGCAGGAAGGTAACATATCTGAGTAGTCTGAAGCTGACAGCAGAACACCTTGGGGATCACACCTGGTTTTCCTACTGAATACAACTTCTGGCTAGGATTTGTCTGAATAATTATCCAGATTCATGTTTTCAGTCTGTTATCTCACTATGCTTTGTAAAGGTTGCAAGTAAAGATCTAATATATGTACATATAAATTGCAACTGGCTAGGTGTTAAAATTCATGAGGAGTATGAACGTACAGTACTGTATATAGCAGCAGGCGTTACACAGTAGTACGAGAAAATATCTTGTTAGCATTTCTGATTTTTTTCAATCAACTTTGAGAAATACTTTATCATTTGTGATTTTATTTGCCAGCTCAGATGGTATTCACTTAGGAAGCTAGTTCTGTCACCTCCACATTCAGCATACAGACAAACATCAAAAATAACACCTCAAAGGGGTTATGTCCACTGGCCCTCAC
>NC_056524.1:225691940-225721766 GCF_019175285.1 Sceloporus undulatus | reverse complement strand
TATATATATATATATATATAATCTTATAATAAATGCTAGAATATGTGATTCTAAATTAGTATTACTGAAAGCGAGCACATCTTGTTAAAAACACATATAAGGCAATGCTCTGGATTAATGTTTTCATTTATGTTCAAAAATGCATTTAATTTGACAAGAAACAACGTAGAGTTTCAAAACCATCAGGAAAAAATCTCAGGGAGATACTGAATCATGAGTTCAGCAATGTTGTGTTATCAAAACTTAAAGATGGGATGTCAGGTCTCTGGGGTAAACCTATTTCATGGGCATTTTGTACAGAGAGTTCAGCATTGGAGCAGTTCAGAAAGAACGTCCAGTAAGTTTGAATCTCTACTAATTAATGCAACCACAAAATAAATAATGTGAAACAATGCCACTTGGGAAGATGGTATCTTTTTGGAAGGAATCCATTGTGTTGTTAGTTTTCTGTGGGTTTGCCAGGCTTTGTGGTCATATTTCCAGAAAACCCACAGAAAACTATGGATGCTGGCTGTGAAAGCCTTTGATTTCAAATCAGTTGTGTTGATTATGACTGAGTCAATGAATTGGATGGATGAACTTTTTGAGCTTTATCCCCTTTTCCTTACTAATAATCAACTTATGAAGCCCATTCATTATAGAGCTTGAAAAAGTAACTGTGCCAAAATTTGCAATATATCTCCCAATTTAGGATGTCTGAAAAATCTAATTCTCCATCTGGAAGATTATAAACAAGTCAGTCTCATTTTAAATTTGTGTTTTCAATATTTTGGAAATGTTATGTATAAATTATTGCAACTTCAAAAATTCCTCCAGTTAGCAGTGGCTTGGGAAATTCTCAGAATTTTAGTTAAAAAGAAGATCTCAGGTTCTTTTGTTTCTCAATATTCTTGTTTCTCTATTCTCAAAATACATTTCCTTATATTCACTCGTTACTGAACTCATAAAAATAAAAAAAATGAAGCACATCTGAATAAAGTACAGAAATATTTCCAGGGAGAATCCATCTTTCCTTTGTCAGTGGAGGGAAGCAGAACAGTCTTGGCTTCATGGACTTTGATTTAATGTCTTAGTCAGTGAGGCAAAATATTTCATATAGCACTTGCTTTTGGCAAGCTGCCGGCATCTTTAGTACAAGACCAGCAGAAGTTAAACCTAATGTCCTACAGTTCTCTCATAGGCAGCATGAGTCTTTCAATAGCAACCTTAGTCCAATGAGAATGTCATAAGAGAAAGGGATTCAGATGGTGGCTCAGACGGGTAGCTCTGAAGATCTCTGTGACAAGATCTCTGCACCATGGGGTGAGAAGTGCTTTCAACCAAGGGCAAAATATAATGTCAGAGAAGTTATTGGGGGGGGGGGCATTTTGCAATGGTAGGCAGGATCATGGGCAAAAGGACAAAAATATTGTATAATAATAATAATAATAATTTGTATCCCACCTCTCTCTTGTGAGGATTGAGGCGGGTAACAGCAAAAATCAAATACATACATAAACAAATGATAAAAACATTCCCTAATCTCCCAACCCTCCAACCCTCCTAAACTGTCCCTAAATATATTGGCAGCTCCCCAAATCCCCCAGTTAGCATGAATAACATGAGCTTTCAGTCTCTGGCTGCTACTCCCATCTTCCCTTATCTTATGGGACAACATCCAGAGGGCCACTAAGGATGTTATCAGACAAGGGAAATTGGAAGTATAATCCAATGGCAATTCGAATGCAATCATGGAGTTTAACATTATTGCGTGATAGACTACCACATGCAATTTCGGGCAATGAGAAGTCAGTCTGAACGCAATCATGGGGTTTCATGTTATTGAATGAGAGGTGATCACACGCAATTTCGGGCAATGGTAAGCTATTTTCGAGCAATGGGAAGTCAGTTCGAACGCAATTCAAATTCACGTAAATTCACTAAACTAGCGAATTCACGTGAATGTGTTCTGGCCCCACTTTCTTTTCATTCAAAATTAAGAGAAATTCCTCCCATGTGATAAACTCCTTATACTGCCATTCATACAGAGCTGCCATTTATACAGAGGCAGAAAGACTCACACAAACTGCAACTTTAGTATTATATGTAGTTTGATCTTGAGTCTGAGATGAAGACAGGAAGATAAGGAAAGGCTCTTTAAGAGGCTTTCTACATTGTCATTTGGGACGTCCGGAGGACGTCCCATTTTAAAAAAGGGGCGTCTCTTTTAGACGCCCCTGGGCCTAGTACGATGGCGCCGGCCCTTCTACATGGCCGCCGCCATCTTTGCGTATCGGACGCTGAGCGTCCGTACGCGTCGCGTCCTTTGTGACGTAGTGAGTGCGCCCCTGGCGCCTCGCTACGTCGCAAACGCGACTCGAAAAGAAGCTCCATTTTGGAGCTTCTTTCTCAGTCCGCAGGGGAGCCGCGCCGTATGGAGGCTCCGGCTCCCCCACGGACTAGCCGGCGGTGGCGGCAGTCTGTACCCCGCCAATTTCTCTATTCTGTTTCTGTTTTTCAGACTTAACAATTACTTTCCTCAAGCTGCTTTTTTTTTTGAGCTCAGAAGGAAAAAAATACAGAGTAAGCAATTCTGTCTGTTTGATAAAAAGCAAATTAAAGAAGGTGATTCAGAGAATGAAAATGGCCTGAAATGCAAGGGTTAATCACCTTCTACCCAAATGTCTCTCCTTCACTGCAACTCACAACCTCCTTAGGCAGCTTTGGGAGCAGAGGAAAGGTTCATGGAAGTTCACAGGTAAAACGAGGTGACACTGGTTATTGATTTCTCTGGCAGATCTAAATTGAGATTTTCAATGAGCCATACTGATTGGTAATTTGCTGGGGCTTTTCCTTATGTAAGGTTTCCAGTGGAGCTGAATCAGATTCTCCCTAGGCCTCAGCCCCCAAAAGGCACTTTCTGCTTCAACATTTCAAGTTTAATACTCCTCTCCCTGGCAACAGGACTTTTTCATAGCCTATTAATAATGTTTATGCAACATAGGAGTGAGATACGTTGGAGCTACCAGCTAGGGAGAAATGAGCTGAGAACTCACCTTGTACTTTATGGTCCTAAGAGTTTTCAATTTTGCTCAGCAAAGCACTTAGCTGTTTAATAAGGGCTGTTCTTTGGAGTTACATTTAAAATTGCTGTTTCTAAGTTAAGTAATTAAATTACCATGCCTTTCAGATTTCTGTATACCACCACCCACCCTCTGGGTGCTTCAAAGATCTCAATATTTCTTCAGAACAGAAATGAACTTTGTCACAGATAATATGTAGCACTGCAGTTAAAACTCAGTGGTATGATTTCACCTAGGGTTGCCATATCCCGCCCCCCGGCGGGACAGTCCCGGTTTGGGCGGTGCCGTCCCGGTCCCGGTCCGGTTTGGCGCCAAACCGGGACGGCCCCGCCCACCGCGGCCACCGCGGCCCCCGCGGCGGCTCCAAGGCCTTGCTGAGGCCTGGGAAGGCTCTCTGCGGTTGGAGCTCCAGCCACGGAGACGCTCCCTCCCGGGCCCCAGCGAGGCCTTTGAGGCGCCTCCGCGGTCGGAGCTCCGGCCGCGGGGGCCTCCAAGGCCTCCGCGAGGCCAGGGAGGAGGAGGAGGCCCCCCACCGAGGCGATCCCGCCACGATGAGGGAACATCCGCCATCTTTTCCGCCTGGGAGAGCCAGCCTAGCTCCACTCTCAGGCCGGGAGAGGGGGAGGAAGCTGGCACCAGGCAACGCCGACGGAGATGCCAAGCTCACCCAGCCCTTAACCGGCCTGAGAGCGGCTAGGCTCCCTCAGGCCAGGGAGGAGGGAGGAAGCCTGCACCGCGGGATCGCGCGATGCAAGCTTCCCCCCGCCCTTCCGTCCGAGAGACGGCCTAGGCCTCCCTCTCAGGCCAGGAGGGGGGGAGGAGCCTGGCAACCGGGCGATCCCGCGATGCAAGCTCCCCGCCCGCCCTTCCCGGCCGTGGGAGCCGCCTAGGCTTCCGTCCCAGGCCGGGAGGGGGGGGAGCTGCTTGGCAACGCAGCAATCGCCCCGCGATTCCAAGCGCCCCCAGTTCCTTCCTCCCGGCTTGGGAGCCCGGCCTAGGCGTCCCTCAAAGCCGGGAGGAGAGAGGAGGACAGGGTTTGAAAATTAGACTTTTTTTTAATTTCCTAGCCATAAATTTAAAAAAAAGTCCTACATTTTCAAACCATGGTCCCTACTTTGTCCCGGTTCTGAGTTCCTCCATTATGGCAACCCTAATTTCACCTTATGTGGAGGTAGACACATATCCTGTCACTGCACTCAGCTTTTCATATTGGTTTTCACATGCAGTTTACAAAATGACCTGTCTAGCTGTATCCAGTATATGTATTCATTTGAGCCCTTTCTTTTCTATCTTGGCCTTTTGAGTCCATATTTGTGATCCTCTAACTCCCAGCTTCCTGCCCCTTAGGGTTTGTTTACCCCAGTGGAAACCCACCATATTCACCCTGTAGCTGCCACATAGTTTCCCAGTTCACAGTGACTCTGATAATGCCACACTCACTGCAGTGAGATTGGAGTAACCCAGAAGAAATGGGAAGTCCTATAATGATCCTGTATCCTATAGTGCAGAATATTTCCTGCTTCTTGGCCATCTCATTGCCACTGATCCAGATTTTCCAGGTGAGTGCAGGGTAAAAGGCAATTCTTTTTTCTCCAGATTTCTGGAGGAAAGCCCCAAGTTGCATGAGAATCATGAAGAACATTGTATGCCCAGGTTGCAGCTGCTATGGGATGAGTACAGGGATTCCTGCTGGTATACAGAAGCCCTTAGTGTACTTCCTACCTGTCATACATTCTTCCTGTTCTTTGGGTCCTTTGCAAGTCCTTTTTTCAAAAACTCACATCTGCTTTAAAGGAAGGACAGAGCTCCTCGGAGAGTCAAATCTCTGGCATTTCTCAATAAGGCTGAGTAAAACACTCATGAATGAAACTGTGGGAGTCAATGGCCTCAATCCTATTTCTGACTATACCAGACTGACTGAATCAATACAATTTACCTATGTGTTGACTCACCATTCAACAATTGGTTCAATAGATCTCCTGTAATTTTTTTCCTTATGAACCAGCCTGTGCTTAGAGACCTGCTGGGGGGTACATGTGGTGGGAATATTGGAGAGGGCTTTTTCATTGGCTGCCCCAGGCTCTGGAACTCCCTTCCCAGTGAGGTAAGACTGGCACCCTCCCTACTTTCTTTTCACAGACAAGTGAAGACTTTTCTGTCTAGAAAGATATTTGAAGATTGATTATATAAGATCTAGTTGTTGTTAGCTGCCCTCGAATCAACTTTGACTCATAGCAACCCTATGTATGAGATATCTCCAAGCCTCCCTATCTGCCACTGCTCTGCTTAGGTGTTACAGATTCAGG
The DNA here is from genome assembly GCF_019175285.1 of Sceloporus undulatus. Taxonomy (NCBI): domain Eukaryota; kingdom Metazoa; phylum Chordata; class Lepidosauria; order Squamata; family Phrynosomatidae; genus Sceloporus; species Sceloporus undulatus. The sequence goes on along the minus strand of NC_056524.1, from coordinate 225,716,398 downwards.
CCCATGACTTCCATGATTGAGTCTAATCATCTGGCATGTGGTCTTCCTCTCTTTTTATTGCCTTCCACCTTTCCTCCCATCACTGTCTTTTTTAATGATTCATTTTCCTCATGATGTCGCCAAAGTACAACAGTCTCAATTTAATCATCTTGACTTCCAGAGAGAGTTCAATAGATCAATATGCACATTCAGTTTCACATATCTACCAAGTAGCAGTCTACACAGCAATGGCCATCCTAACTCCTGTAAATCATCCAGGAGAATGAATGTGATGTTTTCTGTGATGTTTTCAACAGACAGTCAAATTTCCTATATCTTTTTCTCTTAATCTCTTTCTATCTAGTTTTCACCTAATTTAGGATTAAAGTGAGGGAAGGAGAAATGTTCTGTATTCAGTGGATCCATAATGGTATTGCCTTTAGCCACATTTGCAGTGTTTCCAGACTAACTGCGATTTAGAGTTCCATGTAAGTAACAAGCCTAATACAACTAGTTATCTAACACAGAGAGAACGTTTACTGAAATGTCACAATGCCTGAGGCCCACTGATGACCTTTAACCAGATAGCCAATAAATCTTCAATTTAAGGCAGTTCACCCAATGGATCGCTGACCCATTTTACAGCTTAGACAGCTATTGTACATTTTATGGCTTTTGTTGCCATAACAGAGCATTTACTTTAAGAGTTGAGTAATGCTTCTTCAAGGCTCTGCTGATTGTTTGTGGCATAGTACCTGTGGCACTTTATTTGATATACCTTTGTTTTAGTACTCACTTCCTAACAATCTAAGAAGATTTGTGATAGTTAGATTACAGTATTAGTCTATTAGGGCCCAAACATACAGGCCAAATGAAGCAGCTTCGGGCCACTTTGGAGGTATGCTGTTTAAATGACACACACATCCTAAGAGGCCGGAAGCTGCATCAAAACCATGCTCCAGTCCCAAGGACAGGCATGCTGCTTCGGTGTGGCTTCTGGCCTCTTAGGACACATTCATCATTTAAGCAGCATACTTCCAAAGTGGCCCAAAGCTGCTTCATTTGCCCTGTCTGTTCAGATAGTTAGTCTATGTAATCAAGCATTCTGTCCCCACAATGGCATGCAAGATGGCTATGAAAAGTGGGTAAAAAGGACATGCATGCAATCCGACTCCTCTTCCCCAGAAACTGCTATTGAAAAACAAGGTATTTCTAATTAGAAGATTCCCTGTAGCATAATAGTGCCAGTGGTTTGACTCTGAGAGACCGGGTTCAAATCTCTGCTCAACTATTGAAACTCACTGGGTGACCTTGGACAAACTGCACTTTCTCAGCCTCTGAGGAGGGTAATGTCATACCTCCTCTGAACACTGTAAATCTTAGCAAAAACAAAACCCTATGATAGAATTAATTTGAAGGCACAGAAGAACAACATAATATGGCTGCCACTGACAGCCTTGTCCTCCATGAATTTGTCTAATCTCCCTTTAATCCCATCTAAATTGATGGCCATAACATTGTTTTGTGGCAGCAAATTTAATAGCTTTAACTATGCACTCCATGTGGAAGTGTTTCCTGCTATCCGTTTGAAATCTCCTGCCACTCTGATTCGTTGGATGAATCTTATGAGAGTGGAAGAAAAATGTGTTGTTTCCCTACATAATACATAATTTTGTACTTGAACAAGTGATACTCTTTTAGCCTATAAGGAAGGCAGTGGCAAACCCCTCTGAACATAGCAGTTGCTTCTATCCTTGTTCCTTGCAGTTGCCATTTCCCCCACTAATTCAAGTGTGGTATATATTTATATAAGGACAATATGATACCTGACAGTTTTATTTTTTGGACTCCATTTCTAATAATGCTAACCACAGCCAATGAACACTGGGTACATGTCTTCATTGAATTACCTACCACAGTCCCTTTCCTGCATAGTCACTCCTGAATTAGATCCCACTAAACAGTATTAAATAGTTATTAACAGAAAAACAAAAAACAAAATAAAACCCACAGACCAACAGGACAGAGCAATAGCAAGATCACTAGTCCCAAAAGCTTGGATGAAGAACCAAGTTTTGACTTGGTAGCACATCAGAACCAACTGGGCCTCTAAAGGGAGTATGTTTCACAACTAGCATGCCATAGCAGAGAAGGCCTTCTCTCATGTATTCACTAGAGAGAGAGAGAGAGAGAGAGAGAGAATCCCTCCATGTATCACTGCATATTGATTTGAACCTCACTTTAAAATCCATTTCCCCATTTCACTTGTCCCCTGTTTGAAGCTCCTTGACAGTTCAAAAGCACAAAGATGGAGATATTTTACATTCACCTTGACCTAGTTAAATGCAGTGATGCAGCAGTGGACAATCCAGGAATGTCTGGGAGAGAAAAATAGGAATTGAGATTTCTCTATTTCTGTATTTCTTCTGATATTACTGTATTTCTTGTAATAAATGTACCATTCCCACCCTTGCCATACTCTGACGGACATGCAACAGAGACCCTACAGAAGTAATGACAAATTAGAAGGAAGCAGACTTTATTTTTTAGTTATTTAATAATCTTGCAATACTGTAATGGCTACTGAAGAATCAATATAGACAGTTAAATTGATAGTATATGGTAACAGAGAAATGAATTAGAAGAATTATTGATTTAAGAAATGTAAGAAACAGATGATATTAAAGTTATCCCAACAAATCTTTTTTTTAAAAGAAGTAATGACTTGTTTGAACTATTATTTATGTGAAAGCTTTCAGAAAGTAGCCCCTGGTTATTTTAGTGTAGGCTCAGTTCCAGCAGGAGGTGCTGTGTTTGCTTTGCTTCTTTTCAAGAATCATTTATATTTAAGAATAGCAGAGAAAATTGTCTCTGTGTGGTAAATAATAGTTGCTGTCATTTAGCAGTAAGTTTTTTTTCTTTTTGTCTAGGAAGGGATGGGAGTTTAAATTGATACAGGGGCAAATTCCTTAGAGCCTCACAAAACTATTTTAGCAACATTTTCGGCTCAAAATGAGCAAAAATCCCAAATAAAAGTCCTGTCTAGTTGCAAGTTCTGGGATCCTTGGCTGCATTCTTGAGACTTGACTAGGGATAGAGTGCTGTGTGAAAAGAAAAAGAAATCTGCTGCTCCTGGGGGCCTTCAGAAACAGCAATTCACCTTTTGGAGGGTACAGAACACCTGTTTCCCCAATTGTTTGTAGGCCAGGGTTTGCAAAAGAAAAAAAAAGGCCCATCGGCTGCACAGTTGTCAGCTTTGATTTAGGAACAAAGAGATAATGTAGAATATTCATTTTTTAAAATCTCTCAGAAAGCAAACTCAGTTCACTAGCAACTATTAAATCAGAGCTGGAGAGAAGAAAATGCTTCATTTGAAATGCTATGTCAGCTAAACATATTTGTTTTATAGGCTGAAAAGAAGAGAGAATTAATACACCTCTCTCACTTTATTTAAAGCCACAGACTTTGGAACCAAGAAATGTTTTATAGATAATCCATACATAAAGAGTTAAATGCCCTTTCCCTTGATGCTATGATCATGATAGTGTTCAGTCTCCCTCTAGAAGATGCTATTTGCATTTTAAAAAAAAACATATATGTATGCCCAATGTAACGATACATTTAATGTCATATCTAATTTAGCCCAGAGTTCCAGATCCAATATCATAGCATACGTTTTAAAAATAATGCATCCATTTCTGATTCAGATTCTACACGCCCCCACAGGAACTCAAATATTATTATATAGTGCAAGGTAATTAGTAAATCAAGATGAGGAAGCAAACTTCAAGCAGAATTAGAAAGTGAACAAGATGAGTAATTGTTCTGACCTCACACGATATATTCTATAATAGTATCAGTTTCTGGTTTCCTAAACTCTCCTTTTCATATGCACTTATCCTTCCTTCCTTCCTTCCTTCCTTGTCAGGTGCAGCCCAAGACATTTTGCTGTCTGAGGCAGAATGACAAATAACCTCCACCACCAAGTTGTATTGTATTGAAACCCAAGCATTTGGGGTACATAAATATATATACTCAATATATATATATGTATGTTATTTTGGTATATAAGGTTGAAAATCTCATTAGGACCTTTCTTCACTACTGGTAGTTAAAAAAAGCAGTAAGAATAAATTAAATTACTAATAATTTGTTGCCCTTTAGCAGCACCAAAAATCTGCCATCTCACTTTGTTTAATTGCAGGGCTGACACTGTTCCTTCTACTTATTAATGATACTGTACTTGCTATTAGAAGGCAGAAAAGCTGGGTGACTTGAACCACTTGTCAGCTTTTTATAACATCTACTGGTGAAAGATCAAAAGCTCTGTTTCTCTATTTCTTTCTTCTTTTCTACTGACTTTCATCCTTCTTCCTGTCTGCCCACTGAAATGTTGGTAGCCCAAATTATGCACACCTTTGCTGCCACTGCCACTACTATAAATGTGCATTATTCTTGGAGATATTTCTGATGAAAATGAACATGCTATACCATGGCTGAGAAGTGGAGGGATAGTTGTATTTGCTTGAATTTTTATTTTGTTTTTTGTTTTTCATTTTATTCTTCCATATTTTATAAACTCCAGGTGCAGTATAAAAACATAAGCAGTCTCACGCCTAGCAGATGGTATTTGATTGCAATGCCCATCATTACTACCCAGGGTGGCTAATGATTGTAGATTATGGTATTTGCAGTCCAGGACTAAAAACAGCTGCTGCCATCACCATTTACTTATATAACCCAGAATGATGGAAAACAGAGAGTTTTATGTCACTGTAAGCTATCATGAGTGTGTGATCCTGACTGTTTGTCCCTTTGCTTCCCACCAGTTCTAAATATGTAACCTTTAACTTGATAAAGGGCCTTGCATGAGTTGAAATTTCAAGACCTGAAAAAGAATTTACAGAAAGTATGGCACAAACACAGTAGGAATGTGTGGACATTATTTTTAGGTGCACAGAATGTGCGTAGGGAGAGAACAGGATTATCCCTGCTGGCCCCTAGCCCTATCTATCTCCCTTCAGAGTAAGTTCTAAACAGGGTCGGTTTATCTTCAGAACACTTTGGCCTGTTACAGACTGCCAAAATAAAGCTGCTTCAGGTCTCTTTGGAGGTATGCTATTTAAATGATGCATGGATCCTAAGAATTCGAAGGTCGCACCAAAGCCACACTCCATTCCTAAGTACCGGAGTGCAGCTTTTGGTGCAGCTTCCGGATTCTTAGGATGCGTGCATCATTTAAATAGCACACCTCCAAAGAGACCCGAAGCAGCTTTATTTTGGCAGTCTGTAACAGGCCATAGTCTCCAACTGTATAGAGAAAATTTGAGTATTGTGGGCATGCTTTAGTATGAGCTCTGTTTGAATCATAGAATATTAGAGTTGGAAGAGACCACAAGGCCATCCAGTCCAACCCTCTGTCATGGAGTAACACACAAGCAAAGGACTTCCAACAGGTACAGGTGGCCATCCAGCCTCTGTTTAAAAACCCCAAAGAAGGAGATTCCACCATACACTGAAGAAGTGTGTTTCACTGTCAAACAACTCTTACTGTCAGGAAGTTCTTCCTGATGTTTAGGTGGAATCTCTTTTCCTGTAGTTTGAATCCATTGCTCTGGGTCCTGTTCTGTGGAGCTGCAGAAAACCAGCTTGCTCCATCTTCAATACGACATCCCTTCAAATATTTAAACAGGGCTATCATGTCTCCGCTTAACTTTTTCTTCTCCAGGCTAAACATATCCAGCTCCCTAAGTCTTTCCTCATAGGACCTGCTTTGGAAGTTACATTGAAAGCACATAGAAAAGAGCTGGGGTTGACAGACATGACCTTGTTCTATGGCTACATGAATTCTGTGACCTGAATATGTCTTGTATTCTAGCGGCTGATTGTAAAGCTGATTTTACTATAGCCCAATAGCACTTGAGCAGAAAACAGTTAAAAGCAAAGGGCATCTAGCTTGCTAAAACATAACATATTCAAAATGAGCTACCCTATAGACATGGCATGGCAGCGTATATTGCAGATATGGATTTGTAACCTAGAGTTATAGATCCATAACTCTTCTGTATTCACTTATATTATGTAGTCACAATTGTGGCAGTATTGCCATGTTAAATGTCAGCCCTGTACATCACAATCACCATTAGAACAGTTGTCTGTTGCTAAGTGTGACCACTGGTTGTTAGGGTAGGTTAGAGTGAGGAGTCAGCTCAGGAGATGACACTCTTACTTAGCATTCTTAACTAAGTCAGTGATGTAAGATTTCAGCCATGATGAGATTCCTGGTCAGTTTGGGATGGGTATAGTAGATGTCAGATGTACAGACATGGGCACACATCAAGAAAATATGCAGATTCACTAAGACCAGCTCTTACAGAAATCACAGAACAAATGCTTACCACATGAAAGAAAAGAATTAGTCGATGCAGACCCAAACATTTGTGGTCAAGCAAAGAGGTCATGGTTGTTATTCCTTAGTCATCCTTTCTCTCAACTGATGCAGGACAAAAATTTTGCATTCGTTCAAATGCTGCTTCAGAGACATGGCTGGATGCTTTCACATCAGTGGTGCAGTGAACCTGCCCTCACTTTTATTCTAGACTTTAAAAGAACTGTCCAAGGTGATGAACCTTTTTTTTTTTTTGATAGGGTATTTGATAGCTTCCTAGACCCCTGATGTGGAAGCCACTGGCCATTTCCACCATCACAATCAGAGTTATTAACATTCAGAACAGTTAGATGAAATGGACATTTTGATTCCAGATGAGCCTATGAAGTTCTGCATACAATCTGTGGGATGTTAACTCCCAATAATTTCTTTTGGAACTGTAGTTTACTGGAGCTTTATTTTGTGAACTGCCCCAAATAGCCATAATTTCATTGTTTTTTCACCACAAAATAATACTAAAGTTGGGACCCACTGACTCCTTTTCATACTTCTTCATTAAAATGTAGTCGGAGACTGAGCTGGTCAATTCCTCCTTTCTTTTTGCTACAACAAGAAAGTCAGCATCTGTTTGATAAGGCATGCTAGATTTTCTCATGAGAAAAAAAAGTTGAGCACAAATGCTCTGTGTCCCATGATCATGGAGACTATGTGGAACTTTATTGGTCTCTATACATTTCCTTGTAAAGCCATGAAAAGGTCTGGTCAATGTGTTTTAATAAGGGGTGGGTGTTTCTTGGATATACAAAAGAGTGTATGGTTATCTTTTATTCCTTGGTATTTTTTTATTCCTTCCTTTTCAATTTTCATTCCTTCACTCCTCCCAAACAGTATTCAGTTGCTTTTTCTTGTCATATAACTGAGTTTTAGACTTTGAATTTGACAGCCAGTATTTTCTCACTGCATATAGTAGCAGCTTAAACGGAGTGGGATATGAATAGCAGCCCTAATTGAGGAAATTAAGGTCTCTCCCTTTAGGGGACGTGCTGCAGATTACTTTTCACTGAAAAATAAGGAATTCGATAAAGTTGGAGAGCTACCTTATTATCTGACAAAAAAAATCAAAGCAATTGTATCATTACTTTCATATGCTGACATTCAATTATTTACACTGATTATGTCACCTAAAAGGTGGTCAGATACCCATTTGGTTTAATCGCTGGTCTTTAAATATTTGAGACAATGTACAAATAAATACCTTTTGAGCTTGTTTGTTTGTTTGTTTTATAAAACATTTCATTAGAAAGTTTAGTGACATTGATAACAGTCCTCATGAACTTGGAATCCAAGTGACAGTAGCTCTACTTTTGGAACAGACTCAGAGCAGACACAGCTTTCTATAATAAGAAAAATGCCTTAACTATGCATTGGCATAAGCTGACTAAGGATGCTTAAACACCATTACCACTGGAAGTTTTGAAGAGGATACAAGAAAATAGGTGTTTTTCTCCACAGAATAATTTGTCCACAACCCTTTGAAATTTTCAAATATGGGAAGAATACTGTAGAGGTTTTTTAGTTTTCCTGCAACAAAAAGATGACTGCAGTATTTATTTGTCCTTGCACAGAAGGATGAAATAGCTGAGAATGAACTACACCACCTTCTCCATCCTTTGTAACTTGCCCCAATACCTCTCAGTAGTAATGTAGGATAGGGAACCCCTGCCTCATACCATTGGCCATGTTTGGTAAGGCTGATTGAAATTGTAAGCCAAAATATATTGAAGGCTAAAAGTTCTGCTACTCTAATGTAATTCATTATATATTTTGTAAGTGGGACATGCAGCAACATGTTGTAACATGAAGTGCGCCTGTTCACAGTTTTAGCCAGCCACTTCACCTCTGTTTTCCACCACTGCCCATGTCTCATGTGCAAATTCCATGCCTGCTGAAAAATCCCCAATTCTGGATTTTGTGTATGTGTGTTTGCTTTTGCAGACACTGTTGTTTCCCAAAGCCTGTTAAAACCAACATCTTCTGCATGGGTGACTCTGTTTTGGCTAGAGAAGGATTTGGACTCAGAAAATGAGCGATGTGGTACAGAGATGGATGTTTTATAGTTAAGATTGTTTAATAAGCATATGTTCTCAGACTGCAACTTCCATGAGCTGTAATTAGCATAGCCAATGGTGAGGAATGCTGGAAGATGAAGTCCAAAATCTGAAGAGCTGTACTTTGCCTATACTTGAAATAAATAATGTGATTTCTATGGCCTGTTACAGACAGCCAAAATAAAGCTGCTTCGAGTCACAGTGGAGGTATGGTGTTTCAATGATGCATGCGTCCTAAGAGTCCAGGAGCCACACCAAAGCCACGCTCCAGTCCTTAGGGCTGGAGCGTGGCTTTGGTGTGACTTCTGGACTCTTAGGACGCATGCATCATTGAATCACCATACCTCCACTGTGACTCGAAGCAGCTTTATTTTGGCTGTCTGTAACAGGCCAAAGTTATCAATAGAAAATAAGCTCTGAAAATAGTTTAATGACTTGACCTTAAATGAATCTCAAGTATTCTGGCCCTGCTGGATAAATGATTTGTTGTTATCTATGATTCATTTATGGGATGTTAAATAATGTGTTCAAACAAACTTGGCACAAATTCCTATCACTTCTACATAATGACATCTGAAAATTACAGTCTGGCCTGCCAAACAGTGAAGAGCAGTCTAATTGAGTTAATGATTATTCACAGAACTGGATCAGCAAGACCTTTATGCAAGTGGAAGGGAAATTAATGTTGTATTTATTTTTTTTAAAAAAAATATTAAACTAATCCCCATTTCAAAGATCTTTTGAGTTATTGGGACAATTGCAATGGAAAGCATGCCTGAACTGGTATTGATTTTTTATGCCATTATTTTTTAAAAAACCAACAGAGTACAGTGGTCCAGCACTCAAGAATATTTGCACCTTTGACCAAGCAGAAATATTTTCTAGAGTTTTTAGTGATAATAATGTCCATAAGTAAAAGGTGGCATAATAAGAATTTGCTTGGTCTCATACTTCAGTTTTCTCTGAAGGCAGGAAAATAATAATAATAATAATAATAATAATAATAATAATAATAATAATAATAATAGCATTATTTTTGCCCCGCTTCTCTGTCAAAAGACAATCAAAGTGGCTTACAATTAAAAGAATCTATACAGTATAAAATATCCCAATTAATCCATCCCTCCCCTTAAAACATGAATTAAACACTTTATCCAATTAAAACTGTCCATTAAAATAGCGGAATGCATGAATTGGGCTGCAGAGTACTCATTGAGGTGATGGATTCAAATTGGTGGCTGGGTTTACTATTCAGGAAAGGCCTGCTGGAAGAGATCCATCTTGACAGCCTTTTTAAAGCAATCCAAGCTGGTAATAGCAAATAGCAAATGGTGAAGGCCAGCATTCTTGTATTCACCATCATGCCTCTGAATGTATTGCTAGTGCCATTCTCCTTCCACCGTGGCTCCATTTGCTGTCTTTCTCCTTGAAGACACATGAGCTCTTCATATGGTCAGTGAGCATGTGTGGGGTAAAACTGGATTGCACTGACTCATTGTACTCATGGCTTTGTGTTCAGTTGAAGGTGTGGATATATTTAAGTAAGTGTATGATTGAATGTGCACACCAGAACTTGGGAGTAGAATTGGATAGTATGGCCCTTCTCCTCATTTCACCCAGCCCTTGAATACTAAATAAATAAATAAATAAATAAATAAATAAATAGCTTTAAGTATAGATCTCAGAAATGTTAAGAAATTCCAGGCCTAGAATCCTGTTAGTAACAAGCACAGGCATAAGTGTGGCTTATGAATATTTTGGGTTGGCGTGCAAGTGGCTATTCTTTAGCCTTTTGCACAATGTTGAAAACCTCCCTGCTGCATCTATCTACTCTTGGGAGGCTGCTGATGTTTTTTACTGGTGGAAAGGGGAGAAAGATGGGGAGACAGTTCAGATGCTGTAGATGCTGTAGCTATCATTTTTCTCCTCCTCTGAGCTGAGACAAATTGGTTCTTCTTTGTCTGGTGTCCCTTTTTGCCCCTTTCCTTCCCCACAGTAAACAGCAGCCCCTTCTAGGACTTGATGGTTGTGAGATGTGTGGGATTAGATGCTGTGTAAAGAGCTAGAGGGTAGCTCCTTATGTCTAATCCAACAGAAGACATATGTGGGGCTGGACATTGAACTGCATGCTCTCCATTGCTTGATGTAATAACTACAAGTAACTACAAGTAACTCCACTGCTTGATGTAGTAACTACAAGATCACTGCTTCATCTTTTAGTAACTTACAAGCTTTGATTAACTATAGCCCTCCTTTGTTTAGGCTTCATTTGTGTTTTATTTTAGGTGAGTGGAGTAACCAAAGGAATGGCACAAACAAGAGAGCAACGAGTCCTGATCATGGTGGTTGTGATGGTTATTTGCTTTCTGCTTTGCTGGCTGCCTTATGGGATCGTGGCCCTGATAGCAACTTTTGGGAAACCCGGCTCAGTTACTCCCTCTGCCAGTATCATTCCTTCAATCCTTGCAAAGAGCAGCACAGTCTACAACCCAGTCATCTACATCTTTTTGAACAAACAGGTAAATGAAACTCACTTTGAGACAGAGAAGGAAAGGGCAAAACTATTTGACTATGGAGGCCATTTGTCAAATAACCATTTATGAAGAACAAACAGTAACTGTAAAGGATGCTTTACTACTAATCCATTTAACTTTTCAGCTGGGAATATTATGGCACCATGACAGGTAAACAGAAGGCAACATAGGCAAGGAAGTATGGGAGCTCCTCAGGGAAGTGTTACCAAGTTAACGTTTTAAAAATTTACTAGACACAGACTTCTGAAAAAGAGCAGTAACTTTTTAAGCAAAGAAATTTTGGAATGCCAGAAGAAGAAGAAAAAAAACAGACCCGTTGGTTTATTAGACATCTTTCAGTTAGGTACTGAATCATGCACAGAAAAGGGAGACTTAGGGGCTGAATAGACTGGCACTAAATGTTGGCATCGGGCTGGAGTGGAGGCATGGGAATCACACACCAGCCACCCCAACTCTTCCCAATGCCGGCATCATGCTGCATGCCCAACTGCACAGTGGGCAGCATCACATTTAGATATGCTGCATCAAAGAATTGGCAAAAAGCTGCCACTGTGGCAGCAAGAGCAGCTTTTTGCCACTTTAAGAATGAGTGGCATTTTGCTGGCTCTTTTTGGGTTGGCAAAGCAGCAGATTGGGACCACAGTATGCGGTTGCTCCAGCCCTGATCCAGCGCTGAAAGGTGTGATGGGACACCACTCCTTTGGGGTTGTCTGTATAACCCCTTAATAAACCTTAATAATTTAATTTAAATAATTTCAAGTAGTGAGAGAATGACAACAGAACAATTTTAGAATCTTGCATTTTTCTCGAGTATGTATCATTCTAACAAAATCTATTAACTCTTCTATCGAATCTTTTGGCTGCTCTAATTTTAGTATTCCAACACAGTACTCAGGTCTGACAAACTCAGAAGTCAATTCTGTTCATAGTTTGATCCCATAGGAACTGGCAACACTTTTATCTCTCATGTAACTTTTATCTCTCATGTACGTTTGACAGTCATTGATCACCACATTCTGCTCTTTGTTGGGCTCCATACTAAATGAGGTATTTCAAGAATTCATAGACCATTCCATCACTGACACTGTCATCTGATGCTTATACTAGACAGCACCTGTGGCAAAGTGATTAGGTGACAACTGCTCCACAATGTCAATATTCAGTCATTGCTGAGAGGTTTTCAAAACCCACCAAAGAAGTTACATTAATTGCCCCTACATTTGCTTGGAAGTATTATTAAAATAAAAATCAAGACTATAATTCAGTATCACACTTACTGATGCATGACTTGGAGTTACACATCTGTAACTGATCCATATTCATGGGGTTAAAAGAGTGGCTTACCTTTCCCCAAATTCAGCATTAATTTGGGAGACAGACGGTTCCTATCACACCTAAATGGCCACCAAATCGCCACACAGGTCCATTCTAGATGCAGTCAGGGTCAGCTAAGCCACTTCCGACTTCTAAAAATGGCTGTGAAAGCGGCTTAGATGACCCTAGCTGAATCTGGGATGGATCCGGGCAGCAACTCAGCGGCAATTTGGGTGTGATAGGAACCACCTGCCTCCTGATTTAATGCTGAATTCAGCAAAGGTAAGCCGCTCTTTTAACCCCATGCAATAGGGTCCACAATCGTAGTTTTATTACCATGGTCATAACTGCCTTCACCAATCCTACTTTACCAGGCATCAGCCATCCCTATTAAAATAGGTTTACTCTGTTGATGATCAGGGTATGGGTAACTCCTACAAGCGAGCAAGGCTGTGAGAGTCACATGTCCTTGTTGCAGCCACACTATCATTTGGGAGATTGGAAAAATGCTATTCACCCATGCCCAATTACCCACAGAATTGATCTGATTCTCTTAGTGCAGCTGATACCCAGTAAAGTAGGTTGGGGAGGGGTTGAGGCCAGGAGACCTTACTCAAGCATAGCTAGTTAGCCAGTGTAGAATTATGGCCTGAGTGTACAAGGAAGTTCATCAACAAAACTATTTCTCCAACTTTCTGTCAGTAAGACACAAATATATTGCATATAGGCTTTACATTTGGGGTGTAAAGTGTGTACACATGAATACATAATGAAGCCTTCTTTAACTAAGAACCTTGCCAGTATCTTGGACTACAGTTCCCATCAGCTACACTCATGTGGCCAATGGTTAGGGACTAGGTTGAAGGAGGCTAACATGATGGAATGGATATGGTTTCTGATAGGAACTGCATGCCTACAGAGAATGTGTCAAGGATGAGCCATATGGGTATACTTATAGATTTAATGAAGTCGATGTGTTCCTGGGGATTACTTTGTTCACAAGAAATTTGGTATCATGGAAATAATTAATGTGGAAAGAATAAGAAATACATCACAAAAAGGAAGAGCAGGACAACACATTTCAACAAACTTTTTTATCCAAAACAAACAATATGTACATGCAGAATGAAACAGCCAGGTCAGGTAAGCCTTGCATAACTAGACAAAAATATTTTCAACTTCTAGAGATCATTGAAAGCTTCCTCCAAAATGCATTCAGGGATAATTTTTTCTTTCACAAACCTGCACATATGATTTTCATTTTGTTGGCTTAATATTTCGATCTATGCTTCTTCAGTAAACTGGTGAGGCAGGCTTATCTGCTTTCCCCCTTTCTCTTTGTTTTGCTGGCCATGCATACTCAGTAAGAAATTCTGCAGACATCTGCTGATGTAGACCTGAGTTGATTGACTTAGGCCCGAGTATTCCTTGCCAAAGAAAATCTGTATGGGCACACATCTGCTTTGATGTCCTTTCCCTGTGAAGTGCTATACATGTGAATGTGTGCAAGTTCATGGAAATTGCCATAAGTTGACAGGTGATTTAAAAACACACACACCGCATACTATTAGCTATTTACACTCTGTGCATTATTCTTCTCTCTTCCTTTTCTCCACTTCCTTTTTAGTACTACTGTTAATAGTATATAAAATATCGGAGAATATTCAACAAGCCCTGCTTTTAATAGATCTCATCTGATGAAAGCAAACTGAAATAATGTGTCTGGGCAGTAGCACTTATTTTTCCCCTTAACTTTGCACTTATCTCTTAATCCAGATGGTCACTATGTGTTTTTTTTTTTAAAATTAAATAGAGGTGAATGATCTGACAGTACTGTTCCCAGAGATTTTCCCTCAGCAGTGGCAAAAGCTGTCTCAGTAGGGATGGTATGGATGAAACAGGACCAAGAAAAAAACACACACTCTGTTCTCAGGTTGAACAGGAGGAGGAGGAGAATTTCTTTAGGCTACTGAAAAGCTCTTTTCTTCGACATATGAAACTACTGTGGAAGTGTCATGGTTGGGAAAGAGAGAGGACACTAGGGATTTATGAGTGAAATGGTTGATTAATTTCTGGCTTTATGGCATCATTCACATCTAAGGATAGAGGAAAATATAAATTTTACTATCAACCAAGTATGCTATGTTCCCTGTAAGGGTATTTTGCAGAGAAATGGCAATTGAACAAGAATAATAGTCTACATAAGCTGTGAGGCTGATGGGTAACATCTGTATTTTCTTCTATCTTTGGACTAGAAAGATGTTGCAAACCCACTACTTTGTGAACTGTTTCACACTTCTACAAAATGCCCTGGTGGGGAACCTAAGATAATTGGCTTTTATATGAAAAAGTCCCTTCACTGTCTGCTTTGTCAGGAACAGTGTAGCAGAACTGTTCAGTATACAGAGGTTGTGCTTTTGATCATGGCAACAGTAATAAAAACATGATCAGCAGGTTAGGCCATCAGTTGCACTGACAACAGCTAGTTCTCAAGCAAACCCCCATGCCAGCTGCCCCCCGTCACTTGCCGATTCCTGAACCAATTCTTGAAACTGGTGCAAACATAGTGGGAACCACATTTTTGCAGAAACAGTTTCAGGAATTGGTTCTGGAATCGGCATTTCAGGTAAGTGGGAATGAGGTCCAAGTTATCTTTGTCTGAACCTCCAGATTAACAAACAGCATTTCACAATCAGTATAACAATTCCTCTACAAATGCACAATATATGTGACACACATTGTTACTTAATAGTTTACTATCTGCCTGTGCTGCTTCTTGTTATCGTTGCTAGTTGTTGTCAAGTCAGTTTTGACTTATGGCAACCTTGTAAATGAATGACCTCCAAGCATCCCATCCACCATAAAGATCTTGCAAATTCAGGGATTGCAAACTCAGGGGCATACACTCTTATACTGAGCCAAACCATTGGTAGTGTCGTGTTCTAGTCAGTTTTCTTCAGCGCTCAGCTTTCACAAACTACACAGAAATCAGAAATACCATGGTACCAATGATTCTGTCTTTAGTATTCAATTATACATCTTTACATTTTGCTGTGACTGCTACTACAGTGGCCTTTACCTTACTCAGAGGATCAAATCTGGACCCCCCCCCCCCCCCCCCCGCATAAGGCAAAAAGTGCATATGCTTGAGCTCCATTGGATATAATAGGGCTTGTGCTTGTGGCTTGGCCATGCATGCCATAGGCGCGCACCATTCTCCCTTTTGCCACACGGTTTCAGTGTAAGCTGAAAACCATGCATAGTGCACCTGCATATGGTGCGGGCACACTGTAATTTGAATATATTCACTTTGTTGTTGTTTTTTGACTGATGGCAACCATAAGGTGAACCTATCATGGGCCAAGATTTGTTCAGAGTAGGTTTACCATTGCCATCACCTGAGGCTGAGAGCATGTGACTTGACCAAGATCACCTAGTGGGTTTCATGACTGAGTGGAGATTTGAACACTGTTATCTAAAGTTGTAGTCCAGCGCTCAAACCATTACGCCATGCTGGCTCTCTAAGCCTGCATAAAAAGACTTAATGTATAGAGTTGTCAAACTCAATAGCTATTTCAGAGTTTTAAGATATATATAAAGAAAATTCTGCCAGTCTTGAATCCAAAAATTTAGTTAAGGATATACAACTACATTCTATGGTTTACTTATGGTGGCTCCATCCACCTCCTGAAATAAAGGCTTGTCATGTTCTTTGAAAATCATTACTCTCATCAGTATACCTTGGCGAGCAGGATACTATTTAGTGGGGAGCTCTCCTGAACTCCTGTGTGCCCTGCGTAGGAGTTTACCTGGATCGTAACAATGAAGACTCATCATGTGGAATAAACACATCTGTTTTTTCTCATGCATTATTTTAAAGAAATATGGGTCAGCTAGCAAAGGCAAAGGGTTGTTACCAGAGAGACTAGGCATGAGGTCAAGGAATCAAATTATCATAGGATAATGCCATCAGCTGTACATCTGAATAAAAGGATAAATGTAAAGTGACAATTTTTGTCACTATAGCTAGTTCCCTTTCCTACATTCATTATTGTCAGAGTATAAGGAAATCATGAAAGGATTTAAGAACTGGCCTAGCAAGACCAAAGCATCCAAGCTGTCTTTAGGGAAAATTTTCCATGCCAACCCTTCTTCTGAGGCACCCCACACATATCTTTCCTGAAAAGATAGTAAATTACAGAAAATCTGGGGCATATTTTATTATATTCTAATGTGGATAGAGATGGACTGCCTTATTGAATGACATGGCTCAGCAGCACTTAAGCTTATTGGCAGCTAGACTAAAGATGTTCTGTCAGTTGATCTAGAAAAGAAGGGGATGCACACAATCTGTTTTCTCCTGCTACAGTGGCACCTTTCCTTTTGTTTCAGATATATGTTGTATATTGTTCATATGTTTGTGTGAGTCCCAAGTGGGGAGGAAGCAATGAATTCCCTTCTTTTGTATAATCATGAGCAGGGAAAAGTATGGTCCTGCAGGATGGCCATGCCAAGTGAGGGACACATGAGATAGAAGTGCCTTCCCTCATGATCCATCAGTATCCAGATTGCCTTGAATCTGCTGTCCAATCTGCTGCTGTTGCTGCTGAATCCATGACTTGGTTGTGTGTGAAAAGATTGATTTGGTGTGTATTACTGAAGCCTGGGTGAATGAACTTTTACATAACACAAGCCTCAAAGCCGTCTGCAAACCACCCTCAAACTGCCATACAGGGAGAAAAGCCAGTCTAAAAAGGAGCTGGATTCTTCTACTTCTTCCTGGAAAATGTGCAAATTCGCATGTACGTATAAATGCACCAATGCCAGGGCAGCTCTAAAGGGGTGCTCTTTTCAAACCTAAACCTAACCAGAGAAAACAGAGGTACTAGCAATAGGTACCCCTGGCCCGGGGAAGAAAATTTGTCAACCGGTCTTGGATGGGGTCACACTCCCCCTAAAGGACAAAGCCCACAGCTTGGGAGTACTCCTGGACTCGTCACTACAGTTGTCATCTCAAATTGATGCGACAGCCAGGAGTGCTTGTTATCAACTGCGGTTGATATGCCAGCTGCGCCCTTGCCTAGACCAAAGAGACCATGAAGCAGTAGTACATGCACTGGTAATCTCTCATCTTGATTTCTGTAACGCGCTCTACATAGGGCTACCCTTATGCCAAGTTTGGAAGCTTCAACTGGTACAAAATATGGCAGCCAGATTGGTCACTGATACTTCCAGATTTGACCATATAACTCCTAAAATCACTCCACTGGCTGCCAATCAGCTTCCAGACACAGTATAAGATGTTGGTTATTACCTTTAAAGCCCTACATGGCTTGGGCCTGAGTTACTTGCAGGAACACCTCTCCCGACACAATCTGCCCCACAGTCAGAATATCTGGGAAAAATTTACTGGAAATACAGTCTACCAGATTGCACATGACTTCCCAAAGAACTTTCACTGCCGCCACCCCTAAACTGTGGAACAGCCTGCCAGAAGAGATCCGTCTTATCACTAACTTGGACGCCTTTAAGAAGTTAAGATGGAGCTCTTCCAGCGCGCCTACTCTCCTGAGCTTGATTAGGACTTTCCCATCAGAGAAGACTCTTTGTAAACAACCACTGATGTATTTATTGGAATTGGATGTATTTATTGGTACTGTTGGATTTTATGATTGTATTGTATGTTTTTATCAGGTTGTAACCCCGCCTTGATCCGTAGGGAGAGGTGGGACAATATAAATAAATTTATTATTATTATTATTATTATTATTATTATTATTATTATTATTAGATATCTACACTAATGCAGAGAGCATGGGAAATAAGCAAGATGAACTTCAATTCCTAGCACAACAAAGCAAATATGATATAATAGGCCTCACTGAAACCTGGTGGAATGAGTCTCACGATTGGAATGTAGAAATAGAGGGGTATAACCTTTTAAAGAGAAATAGGCCAAACAGGAAAGGAGGAGAAATAGCACTATATGTCAGAGATATTTACACCAGTGAAGAGATCCAGGACATCAATCATGGAAGCCAGGTGGAGAGCATCTGGATAAAAATTAAAGGGTAGGGATACAACAAGGATGTTATTGTGGGAGTCTATTACAGACCTCCAAGTCAGACTGAGGAATTGGATGATGTCTTTCTAGAACAGATGACCACACATTCAGAAAGGAGAGATGTAGTAGTGATGGGTGACTTCAACTATCCTGATATTTGCTGGAAGGCAAACTTAGCCAAATCCTCAAGGTCTAGCAAATTCCTCACTTGCCTTGGAGACAACTTCATTGTCCAAAAGGTGGAAGAGGCAACAAGGGGATCAGCTATTTTGGATCTGATCCTAACCAACAGGGATGACCTAGTTAATGGAGTGCAAGGGGTGGGATCCTTAGATGGAAGTGACCATGTTCTCCTGGAGTTTGTTATACAATGGAAAGGAGAAGCCAGGCAAAGTCAGACACGCGTTCTAGACTTTAGGAAAGCTGATTTTAGTAAAATTAAAGAAATACTGGGTGTGTTCCCATAGTCAGCAATTCTAAAAGAGAAGGGAGTTCAAGATGGATGGGAGTTTCTTAAAAGGGAGATATTGAAGGCACAATTTCAAACAGTTCCAATGAAGAAGAAAAATGGGAGATGTCTCAAGAAACCAGGATGGATGACTAAAGAACTTTCAACTGAGTTTCAAACGGAAAATGTATAAGAAATGGAAATGGAAAAATGGGGAAATTACCAAAGAGGAATTCAAACAAATAGCGAGCCTGTGTAGGGGTAAAGTCAGAAAAGCCAAAGCACAGAATGAACTCAGGCTTGCTAGAGAGGTTAAGAACAACAAAAAAGGCTTTTTTGGATATGTCCGCAGCAAAAGAAAGAAGAAGGAAATGGTAGGGCCACTGCATGCAGAAGATGGCAAAATGCTAACAGGGGAAAGAGAAAAGGCAGAATTACTCAACACCTTCTTTGCCTTAGTCTTCTCAGAAAAGGAAAAGAGTGCTCAATCTGAGGATAATGGAGCAGAGGACAGAAAAGAGGAATTTCAGCACAGAATAAGTAAAGAGATGGTACAGGAGTACCTGTTTAACCTAAACGAACATAAGTCTCCAGGACCAGATGAACTACATCCAAGGGTATTAAAAGTACTGGCAAATGTAATATCGGAGCCATTGGCAATAATATTTGAGAACTTCTGGAGAACAGGAGAGATCCCAGCAGACTGGTGGAGGGCAAACGTTGTCCCCGTCTTCAAAAAGGGGAAAAAAGAGGATCCAAACAATTATCGTCCAGTTAGTCTGACATCTATACCAGGAAAGATTCTAGAGCAGATCATTAAAAAGAGAGTCTGTGAACATCTAAAAAGCAATGCCATAATCACAAAAAGTCAACACGGGTTTCGGAGAAAGAAGTCATGCCAGACAAATCTTATCTCTTTCTTTGATAAAATTACCAGCTTGTTAGATGAAGGGAATACTGTGGATATAGTATATCTTGATTTCAGTAAGGCCTTTGACAGGGTTCCACATGACATTCTTGCAAACAAGCTTGTAAAATGTGGGCTAGACAAAGTAACTGTTACATGGATTTGTAATTGGTTGACCGGCCGAAGCCAAAGGGTGCTCAACAATGGCTCCTTTTCATCCTGGAGAGAAGTGACCAGTGGGGTCCCACAGGGGTCTGTCCTGGGCCCAGTGCTATTCAACATCTTTATCAATGACTTGGAGGACAAAATTGGGGTTATACTTATCAAATTTGCAGATGACACCAAGTTAGGAGGAGTAGCTAATAACCCAGAGGACAGGATCAAGATTCAAAATGACCTGAACAGACTAGAAAACTGGGCCAAAGCTAACAAAATGAAATTCAACATGGAGAAATGTAAGGTACTGCACTTAGGGCAGAAAAATGAAATACACAGATATAGGATGGGGGACACCTGGCTGAATGAAACTACATGTGAAAGGGATCTAGGAGTCCAAGCGGATCATAAGTTGAACATGAGTCAACAGTGTGATGCGGCAGCTAACAAGGCCAATGCGATTTTAGGCTGCATCAACAGAAGTATAGTGTCTAGACTCTAGAACAAGGGAAGTAATAGTGCCACTCTATTCTGCCTTGGTCAGGCCCCACCTGGAATACTGTGTCCAGTTCTGAGCACCACAATTAAAAAAGGGCATTGAGAAACTGGAGCGTGTCCAAAGAAGGGTGACTAAAATGGTGAAAGGTCTGGAAAACATGCCCTTATAAGGAACGACTTAGGGAGCTGGGGATGTTTACCCTGGAGAAGAGAAGGTTAAGAGGTGATATGATAGCCCTGTTTAAATATTTGAAGGGATGTCATATTGAGGAGGGAGCAAGCTTGTTTTCTGCAGCTCCAGAGTCTAGGACCCGGAGCAATAGATGCAAGCTCCAGGAAAAGAGATTCCACCTCAACATGAGGCGGAACTTCCTGACAGTAAGGGCTGTTTGACAGTGCAACAAACTCCATCGGAGTGTCATGGAGTCTCCTTCCTTGGAGGTCTTTAAGCAGAGGCTAGATGGCCATCTGTCGGGGATGCTTTGATTTGGATTTCCTGTATGGCAGGGGGGTTGGACTGGATGGCCCTTGCGGTCTCTTCCAACTCTACGATTCTATGTTTCATCTATTATTATTATCATTATCATTATCATTATCATTATCATTATCATTATCATTATTATTATTATTATATAAATGCACTGTTGCAGGAGTTCATTTAGAAGGGATGGATCTGCCGTACCCAAGAAGTGGTGAGGGTGGCATTGCCCAAAAGAGAAACCATGACACCTCTCATGGAGATGAGTACAACACACACAAAAAAGTCTGTCAAAGAGGGGGCATGGGGTGAAGGGGAGCAAGATTGTAACTTCTTGACATCTGTATGGGCACACAATTGCTTTGATGCCCTTTCCCTGTGAAGCGCTGTACATGTGAATGTGTGCAAGTTCACAGGCATGGCCATCCAGTGGGATGGCAGTCACCAGAGCTTCACTCTTGCAAATATGCACAGTGATGGTAGGGGGATCAGTAAAAAAAAGAAAAGAAAAAAGAAGTACCCAGTGGCTCGGCTTGAAACCATGCATCGTGGTCATGACATGTGCATGCACCTTCAGAAAAGGCAGCTTTAAACCGCTTTTGTGCCCTTTTTGAAGAGAGGGACAGTTATTACTTTTTTCAGGGCTCTGGCCCCTCATCTGTTCTCTGAGATTTCTCAAAAATAATGGCAAGTGGCAGAGAGTACATCATCAGTTTCTTTCAATACTCTGGGATGCAATTCATCTTGCTCTGCAGATTTGAACTCACTTAGTTTAACTATGTGATTCTTAACTATTTCTTTGTCCATTATCTCCTTTTGATTTGAAATCCAGATCCCTTACCAAGATATCTGCTGATGCATGGAAGAACACAGTTCTTTTTTTGAGAGAAAACTGACACAAAATAGGTGTTGAGCAGTTCTGCCTTTTTTGTTGTGATCTGGGGCTGTACAGATTGCCCCTAAGGGATGGTGGGAGGCTGGCCCTTTCCTGGCTGGATCAGGGCCACAGCAACCTCACATTGTGGCCCTGATACGGCCTCTGGAGATCTCTAAAAGGAGCAGCAAAAGCCACTCCTTTTTGTGCCCTCCAAGGGGCACCATAGGTGGCACAGCTCTATGGCACCCCTTTGGCACTGTGTCATTTTGACACTGCACTGAAGGTGCATCATGATGGTGCATGCCACCTGGAATGGCATGCATGATCATGGCGCTATGGAGTTATGGCAAGCATCATCAGGACGCTGAGCCCTGATTCTGCCCACAGGCCGGCACAAAGTGCCAGTCTGTACAGGCCCATCTGTTAGCATTTTACCATCCTCACTGAGCAGGGGCTCCACTGTCTCCTTGGTCATTCTCTTGCCTCAAATGTATCTAAACACCCCTTTTAGTTGCTCCTTGCATGCCTAATAACAGGAATAGTGTAAGCTTAGGCTGCACATGTGTACTTCTTCTTGGTGATTCATCCTTCCTTTCATTCTGTACAGATAGGGACGTAGCCAGGATTTTAGAAAGGGGAGGGGGGTTCCAGGCTAAGTGCCACCATTATAATGGGGATTGGGTGCGGCAGCGCAGCAGCACACACCATTCATTTTTCTAATGGAGGGGGGGTCCGGACCCCAAGGACCCCCCCCCCTTGCTACGTCCCTGGTACAGAGCTCTTTTTATTTTCACTTCCTCCTTGAGTTTGCTGTGAGGGAACATTGACTTTTTCAGCTGTTTCTTATTTTTCTTCTTCCATGGAATTGTTTGTGATAATGTTTTTTGCAACTCCTTCTTCAAGAATTCCCACCCCTGCTGGGTTTTTCTTTCCTTTATCATCTCTAGCCATGGAATTCCCCTCAGCCTTTAAAAATCAGTTTTGCTGAAATCTAAGGTCTATTTTTTACTTTTCTTTGCCCTGTCACACAATTGTGCATTTCATGGCCATTTCTCCTAAAGTTAGGACTACTGTACTTTGATTCCATTTACTAACTCTTCTCTATTGGTTAGTATCAGGTCCAGGATTGCTGATGCCCTTGTTTATATCTCTACCTTTTGAAATAGGAAATTAGGAATCAGGAATTTGTTGACAGCCTGTGATTAGCAGAGTTGGTTTCCCAGAAGATATTAGGGTAATTGAAGTCCCTCATAACTACTAATTCTTGCATTTTTGAGACTGCTGAGATTTTTTTTCCTGAAAAGCACTGGTTTGACTCCTACCACAATGTCACTTTTATTCCTTTCTCCATTTACCCAAATACTGTCATCTGGTCCACTCTGATCGTTCTCATGGATTTCTGTACAAGGAAATTTGTTTTTGACATATAATGCTGCTCTCCTTTCACCTCTGCCTCATTGGATTCGAACTACATGAAAAGAGATTCTATTTAAACATTGGGAAGAACTTTCTGACAGTCAGAACTGTCTGACAGTGGAACATGCTGCCTTGGAATGTGGTGTGGTCTCTCTCTCTCTCTCTCTCTTTTGGGAGTGCTTTGATTGTGTTTTTCTGCATGGCAAGGGGTTGGACTGGGTGGCCTTTATGGTCTCTTCCAATTCTATGATTGGATTTCTTGCAAATGGTAATTTTCAATTACAAAATTGCACAGAAAACAGAAGATGAACTTCCCTCTTTTTTTTTGAATTTCACATTGCAAAATATAGCAATTAAAAACAGGAGATAGTACAGTACCACTAAATGCTTCACTAAGCCAGTTTCTGAAAGGCCGTATTGAGAAATAGCAATGGTATTCTAAAACAAAATAACTTTTCTTTCAAATATTTTATTTATGATCCAGATTAACTGGCCAATTCATCATCATCATCATCATCATCATCATCATCATCATCATCATCATCATCACAGCAGCAGTGGCTATGATAGCAGTGGCAACAGATAGGAGATTACCGCATATTGTTCTCAGAACGTTCTGCACGTAACGTGATCAGAACGTTCCTGGAACGGATATAATAATAATAATAATAATAATAATAATAATAATAATAATTTGTTTTATTTATATACCGCTATGCCAAAGATCATAGCGGTGAACAGCAAGTAAGCTAATTAGCAAGTAAGCTAATTTGCCCCCAACAGTCTGGGTACTCATTTTAGCGACCTCGGAAGGATGCAAGCCTGAGTCGAGCATTGAGTAAACTGGAACGTGATCAGAACGTGATTGGAACGCATTTTACCGCACAGCGCTTCCTTTTTCTTGAAACCGTTCTCAGAATGGTTTGCTGTATTACGTTTTGTGGGCTGTGTTCTGATGACGTCGCCACTCAGTGGTTGGACGCTCGGGAGAGGCGCTGCTCCCAGGAAAGAGGAAAAAGGGAGGCTTGGGGCATGGAGCTCGCCTCTCCTGAGTCCCTCGGCTTACTGAAATCCCTCACCTCCCTTCCCCATAGGAATCAATCCAAAAACGGGGTTTAAAAAGAGCAGAGAGCCCTATGGGTCTTCATCTGGGGAGGCAGAGGTTGCTTGGCTATGGGGATGTCCTGCCATCTCTCTCTCTCCCCTCTCTCCCCATAGGAATCAATCCAAAAACGGGGTTTAAAAAGAGCAGAGAGCCCTATGGGTCTTCATCTGGGGAGGCAGAGGTTGC
>NC_056524.1:225589091-225691930 GCF_019175285.1 Sceloporus undulatus | reverse complement strand
CTGGCTATGGGAATGTCCTGCCATCTCTCTCTCTCCCCTCTTTCCCCATAGGAATCAATCCAAAAACGGAGTTTAAAATCTCTCCCAGATGTAGACCCAAAGGGCTCGCCTCTGCTCCTTTTAAACTCAGTTTTTGGATTGATTTCTATGGGGAAGGGAGGTGGGGGATTTCAGTAAGCCTAGGGACTCTGGCCGGGAGAGTGCTTCTCAGCCTCACTGAGAAGTCTTCCCTCCGAAGATTCCCTTGGGAGGGAAGGAAGGCAAGCGTGCCCCCCCCCCAGCTTGTCTTCCCTCCGAAGGGAGTCCGAGGATTCTCTTGGGAGGGAAGGAAGGCAAGCCCCTATAAAACGCTGGGGCTTCATATGCTGGCATATGTTTGAAGAAAATAGGATAAAACCTATGTAACTTGATGGGCCAAGGGCAGAGGCCCCTCCTTGGCAGCCTGGGCTTTAAGGGAGCTCCACGGAAGTCCCTTCAAGTGGAGGGAAAGGGAGGGGACTGGACCAAGGGCAGAGCCCCGGCAGCCATTGCAGCTCTTTAAACCGGTTAGAAAAGAAGAGTCCTCTGCTGTCATCCCATTTCCCCTTTTTGGCAGCTTGACACCCTTTTGCTCCTGTGTGTGTGCATGTAATGTGTGCCTTCAGGTTGTGAGCTTCCCTCCCCGCTTCAACTCTTGTCTGGCTCTTTCCTATGGAATTCTGGGAGTTGTTTGCTTGCTTTTGTGTGGTGCTCCAAACAGAGGAGCTTTTGTGGGTTCCCTCCTGGAGGGAAGGAAGAAAAGGTCCTGGGCATCCCTGCCTCCTGCACTGTGACAGCACAGGAGCCCCACTGAACATGACACTAGAGGCCCCCCCGCAGAAGCAGCCAGACCCTCTCCCTCTTGCTCTCTGCTCTGGTCTCCTCTTTCCCTCTCTCTTTCTCTCTCTTTCCCTGCTTTCATCTTCTCTTCCTTGTCCCACCTTTCCTCCCTTTTTCCTTCCTTCCCTCCCTCCTTCTTTCCCCCCTCACACACACACACACACACACACACACACACCCCTTCCCTCACTGCAGTCACTCGCCTCCCTGCCTGCCTGCCTCCCTGCCTGTCATTCTTTCAGCCAATCAGGAGACGGAGGAATGAGAGAACGGATTTGAGAACAGATAAGAATACCGCACACACCTCTGTTGGAACGCCCTCATCACGTTTCAGCTCTCTGGGAACACATTCGATCTGTACCCTCCTGAAACACATGTGGAACACATTTAAACGTTCTGAGAACCCGACTGGAACACATACATGCGGTATACTCAAATGTGTTCCGTTCTCATCACGTGATGAGAACGTTCTCAGAACTCAGTGCGATAATCTCCGAAGTTTCTCTCCATTTCACTATAACCATTCCATGAATATAGCTGTAACTGTTTTTTTTCCTGTGAGAAGACTGTGTACTGTAAGGGATGTTTCTGTTCAAGGTTAATGCAGTATTAATGCTTTTTCATAGTCACCATGAGAATTATAGAGTCCCCGATGAAAAAGATGCCATGATCAAGGCTAAAAGTATTCTCAAGGAAAAGGAATTCTTTGTTTTGTATATCTTACTCAGAAAGTTAGGTGTTTCAGAAGTAATAAAGTGAAGTATAATATGATGTTCTATACAATCAGATTACATTGTTCACCTCCACCCCTCCTCTTTTAAATTATGGCCCATAAAATCTCATCACAGCAGAAGATAATCCAATTTTTAAACAGAGAAATTCAGCCTAGACTCAGAAAAATAAGCCACAAGTCCAAAATAACCCACATGTTTATTCTAACTGGACAATCAATTCAGCAAATGCAAAGATTATACAGTGTAATTCATTGCAAGTTCAATATTTTCTGGTGTGAGATTATCCTCACCAAGGTGCATCTCAGTTTATGAAACAGAATTATTATCATTCAAAACCAGAATTTTTCTATCAGATGTTTAAGTCAGATTTAGAAACTGTTTGTTTTCTACTAAAATATACATACAGTGCACCCTTGCCTTCTGTTCTGGATCCACTCTGTGTAAGGCAAATTCTGTGTAAGATCAAGCCCCATTTGTTTGAATGGGGCATGTCCCCATGGTGCACAGCACGGCCCATTCACCATATTAGGGCTCGCTGTACACATGACCTCAAGTCCACATATGGTGAGCCCACATATGGCGTGGGTGCGCTGTATTTATTGTTCTACCTGCATGCAGTAGTGTCATTGACGGGATGTGGAATGCACTGGGTGACACTCCAGAAGAGGGGGCGACACCCAGCTGTTCCCTTGCCCCCTATGGAATTTCCCCACAGCTGCAGGCCTGGTTTACGGGGCTCCCTGTGACTGTGGGCCTACTCCCTAGGGATGCACATGGCTTCTTCCATTCTCCCCAGGGCCCCATGGCTCTCCCTGGCCCTTTCCTGGGGTGTATGGTGTTTGTTCACTCCTCCTTAGGGCCCTGGGGCTGCTCCCTGGCCCTTTCCTGGGATGCATGGGGCTTCTCCTGCCTTCCCCGGGGCCCCTTGGCTGATCCCTGGCCCTTTCCTGGGGTGCACAGGGCCTCTCCAGCCCTTCCTGAGGGGGGTCTACTCCCTGGAGGTGTGCTGCATCTCTGGCTGTGCGCTCATACTGCTGCACACACCAGAAGTTGCACACCCAATGTCCCACCCCCATAAGTCCCCGCCCATGAGTGACCACACTGGGTGACACCAACCCTAGGGACACCACTGCCTGCATGTAAAACAATTAATTTCATTGGGAATCTTCAGTAATCATTAATTTTGCTGTGAAACCATACTCCAGAATGGCTTCCAGATGGTTTCCTGTGAAACCATACTCCTGACTGAATACCAGAGACTGATATCTCTGCTAATATTTAAGGATTTTATCACACCAGCCTGCGGTTTACCCACAATTGCACTAGTTTAAGAATGGAAGCATATTGATTTAGCATCATTTGGCATCATTTTTTTTTACCACATTTTCCCATATGATAGCACTTTCCCACACTGCCAAATATTGCATTTGGAAGGAAAGGGGGAATGAGTGACTGGGGCTGCCAACTGCCACTCGCAGCTGGCCACTGCGTGAATGTGCTGCTCCACTCCCCCCCAGAGTGCAGGGCTGATGTGTGCATTTTCACACAGCAGCCCAATGATTTGAGGTTGGGAGGATGAGTGATTGTGGCAGCTAACCATCTTCCAAAGCCAGTGCTGTATGAATGTGCAAGCAGCAGCTGCCTTCAAGAAAGTATTGGCAGCTGGGATCGCTCCTCCCAAAGCATGGGGCTGCTATGTGCATTCACATAGTCCTATGCTTCTGAAGAAAAGCAGTCCCAATTTGCCTCCTCAAGCTGTCTGCTGTGTGAATGTGCACACAGCTGTGAGGGAGGAGGGGAAAGCAGAAGAGGAGCAGAATCGCTCTTACTCATGCCTGAGAAGTGGAACTGCAGTGGAAGGGACCTATCTTACAAAGACAGTAATGGAATAGCAGCAAGATTGAGAGCCTATTGATGAGTTTTGCCCTTCAATGAAAAGATGTACTACAGTAACAAATGGAATGCCAGTCAGCAGTAGGATTGACACAATATCATGTGATAAGTATTGGACAAAGATGCTTTTATCCTGTTAAAATTCCTTTTTTACCCTCATGTGATAAAATACTAAAACCTGGAAAAGTTTCACTGAATGCATTTGCAAGACCTTAGGTGAATCAAAAGTAAAGCAGAAAACTGCAGCTATTAGGCCTGATCCAGTTTCATAAATGTGCAGCATCCAGGCTGTACACACATACATACTATAATTAATAGCAATTAATTATAATTATTGCCCTACATCATTGCCCATCTGAACTAGAGTAGACCACTGAATTAATGGAATTTACATAATGGTTGACTTACCAAGATCCCATTGAGTCAAACAGTTTACTCTAATTTGCCCTAACAATTGGATTTAGGCCATGATAATCATAAAAGAGGCTCCATTGGTAACAGCATGTGACAAGATGCTTGAATTCCCTCTTGAAAGTAGTCAGATTGGTCCGATCTACAGTGGGTTTTATGTGGGCTTCTACTGCTCTTTGATTCTGAAACTAAAGGCTGAGTTTCTCTGCTGTTCTGGTTGTAAATTTCTATATTTAATTATGTTTAACATTTAAAATTATTGCAGTGGTTTATCTTGGTTTTAAAGGGTGTTGAACACATCCTTCAAGACTCTTTCCAGGGCCAAGGGAAAGTCTGGCTTCCTGTGTTAACATTTGACAAGTGCAATTGCCAGTCTTGGGCTGCTGAATCAGGCTTGAATATTTGCAATCTTCTGGAATAAAAATGCTGTAATGGTGTGAAACACTGTTTTCCTTTCAGACAACAGAAGTCCATCAGTAATATTGACAAACATTTCTGTGGAGAGATGCGTCACTGAGTTTCCCCAGTTAGATTTATCCCTAATATGCTTTTATAAACAAAGCTGTATATTTTTAGTTCTTGATAGTAATGGTCTGCCGTTTCCACCCATCTGCATTGTTCATGAACTGAGATGGGTTGCTGACTCATATTTTAAAAGAGAGAAGTCTCAACATAGTATCGGGATGGAATAAGCATACTGGGGGTGCTTTCAGAGGGAACACTCTTAGTGCTACCCCTCAAAATGTGTTGTCCACCTATTCAGTCTTTCCCCTCCTTGTTGCATTATTTTCTATTAAAAAGCAGCAGCAGCCATAGTAGAAAAACTCAGGAGGGTTACAAATAGAAGTCAGCCGCTAGAATCCTGTATCACAGTTATAGATTATTAACCCAGATGAGTTACTGATCCATAGTTGCTCTGTATTTAGTTATACTACATATTCACAATCATGGCACTATTGTCACAATCAAAAATTCTCTCCAAATCCCACCTTAAACTCCCAGGAGCTGCTCTGAGTGATGGAGGTTAGTCTGCTTGCAGTTGGGGTGTGTAGCATGATGAACTTCCCAGGCCCCTCCCACCAGTGAGAGAGGTTGTGATAAACAGAAGCATGACCCTATCTCAATCTGTTGTTATAATAATAATTTAATAATATTAATTTATTTATACCCTGCTCTTCAGCCAAAAGGCTATCAGAGCGGCTTTGTTAATTAGACATTTCCCTGCCCTCAGGCTTACAATCTAAAGAGACAAGACACAAAAGGAGAAGGGAATGGCAGTGGGGAAGGGGGAAAGTCCAGCAGATCTTTTCCCCCTCTGATGCCTGGACCACGGCAGATAGGGTTGCCATAAGTCAGGACCTCCAAACCGGGACAAATGTAGGACAATATTTTCAAATGTAGGACACTTTTTAAAAAAATGGAGGACACACGAAAAAATTGATGATTTTTTTAAAATGTTAATATAAATGCATGTTTCTTAGGCATGATCAAAATGGAGGACATTTTGGCATTATTCCTAAACAGATGACAGAAATGTAATTCCCTTTCTGGCCAACCCCCCCTCCCCCCATTCCAAAACACACACGAAGCACATTTGGGCATTTGCAAACTGACTCACACAGCTAGCTCTTTGCATGCTAATAATAATAATAATAATATTGATAATCATGGAAGGTCCCTTTGCAATGGAGTGCAAAGGAGTGGGAGAAGATCCAGGAGAAACGCCAAACTGTACCGTGACCGTGCAGAACAGTCCAAAAACGGGAAATGCACACCCCCCCCACCGGGTTATGGCAACCCTAACGGCAGATGGACTGGAGGGAGGGCCCTTCTTCTTACTCTGATTAGGCCTGATGTAGCTGGCCTGCCCTTCTCTCCCTTTGGATGGTGGATGAAGGGAGGGCCAAAGATTTGTCACACCAAAGATTACTGCCAAGAGGGGGCTGGAAAGATCATTGTTCTGCTCCCTTGATCACCTACTGGTAGAACAGACTCCCATTGTGTGGAACAGCTTGTTTGGGAGGCTAGGCCAGGAGACAATATATAGTTGTGTGTTTGTAACTAAGGTGCAAAACAGACTGCCAAATAAAGCTGGCTTCCCAGTGGTGTAATAGCAATAGCAAGTATATTTCTATACTGCTTATCAGTGCACTTAAGCACTCCTTAAGTGATTTACAAAGTGTAAGGTAACTGCCCACAACAATCTGGGTACTCATTTTAGTGACCTTGGAAGGATGCAAGCCTGAGTCAAGCTTGAGCCCTTTTTCAGATATTGAACTCGCAACCTTATGATTTGTGAGTGAGTGGCTGCAGTACAGGCATTTAACCACTGTGTAGGGTGTGCCATTCAGACTGCAGCATGCCCCCTGGCTGCATGTGCATTGGACTGATGGTGTTTACACATACTGCGCTGCAGAAATGCTGAAAAACTGCCACCACAGTGGCAAAGTTACCCTTTTCCCAGTGCAAAAAGGAGTGGCTTTCTGTCACTTCTTTTTGCACCAGAAAAATGCCAGGTTGAGGTTGTGGTATGTGATTGCTGTGACCCCAACCCTGCGCTCAAAGGGGTGATGTTGAGCTGCTCCTTTACCACTGTGTGTTTTTGGCCTTAGTTGGCCATTGTCATCTGAACCCTTGTAAAATTCTTTGGAATTTTTTCCATCTAAGTTACAAAAAAAAATTGGTTGTGTGAAATCTTGAACAACCATCATATGAGATACATATAAACACTTTTGAGAGTTAAAAATATAATTCAGTGTTTTGTTGTTGTGTAGCTTCAAGTCATTTCCAACTTATGCTGATTCTATCATGGGGTTCTCTTGGCAAGTTTTGTTCAGAGGAAGTTTGTCATTGTCTCCCCTGAGGCTGAGAGCATGTGACTTGCCCAGGGTCACTCAATGGTTTCATGACTGAGCGAAGAATCAAACTCTGGTCTCCACATTCACAGTCCAGTACTCAAACCACTACACCACACTGGCTCTCTATAATTCAATATACTATATGTATTCCTATTGTATTTGTACTGTACCGTTTGCATTTTTTTTCTATTGGGCATTGTATAATACTGTACTCTTTTATATTGTTTTATGCTGGTCATCAACCTTAATAATAAATTTCAAATATACTCTATATACTCTTCTATACATCAAAAAAAATGTATGCCCATAAATTGACCCCAAAATCCCAGGTTGACTTATTTATGGGTCAGTATGGTAATGTGATAGCAGTTCTTTCAGATTTCTCCATGCAGTTGGGAGAGCAGTTTCTTTCTTTCTTGAGCCTGGGTGATTGATTGCAATTAAACGAGTCCCTCTCCTGTCCCTGCCGCCGCTGCCTGGGGACTGAAATGCTGAAGCAAAAAGCCTCAATTAGAGTCATACACACACTGAAGGGGCCTCCAAGTTTTACCCTCAACTTATCCACAGATCATGACAAAATCCATAATTTTGGCTCCAAAACCTGACCTCAACTTATACATGAGGTCAACTCAAAGTCGAGTATAAAAGGTACCAAAACATTATTGAAAGTTGTATTTTTGCTTCTCTTTATGAGTCAATGTTCACTCTTCTTTTTACATCTCCCGCCAAGGTCAACAATACATGAGATTTGTCTCAAACTAAATGGGACACAGCACGAATTGCAGGGAGAAAAGAAAAGATGTACAGACCTAGTTCTTTAATGTACTGATCTCTCCATTGCAGGCCTACCAAATTCTTAGCCATGGCTTTTTGTTTAAAATGTAGAAAGACTCCTATCAATCTCAAGAGAAGTATTTTTAATGGAAGAAAGAAAGAAAGAAAGAAAGAAAGAAAGAAAGAAAGAAAGGCAGGCAGGCTCATTTTAAAAAAATAGATGCAGAAAGTAATACTTGCAATATCTAGGGTAAGATTATCTGTTAAAACCAATTTCAGGCTGTTTATATATTCCATCAAATGCAGTTTCTCTGTGGCAGACATTGGGATGTCTATTGAGACAGGTCTCCCAGTGATCTCTTATAAAAGTGACATAAGAATTCCATGGTTTCTAATCTTCAGCAAATGGTGCATCATTAGTTGGCCTTCATTCCCATTAAAATCAATGTGTGTTTTTTTACATCATGTCTGGCTTGTTCCATTGATTTCAGCAAAACTTAAGTTCAGCTGACTGTATCCAAATCATCATATGGATGCTTCCAGTGTGTACATTGTGCTCATACTGTTCTTTTCACTAGTTTATTTTATGTGGCATAACTTGTGCCTGGGAAGGAAAAAGTCAGCTGACAATCAGTTTCTCCTTGCCCCATAAGTTTGAATCTTGTAGTGTTCTTGGATTTTGTACCACACCTGGAAGCCTAGGTTGTGGTGGTGAACAGAAACATCACTTAACAGCTTCAGCTGTCCACTCAGACCTGGACAGTATCCCTGATGTCCTAATAACATCATGGCTAAATTGCTGCAGTGTTCAGTTTAAGGCTGACTTTGATGACTACCTAGAAGTTTCCACTTTTGCAGAATTCAACAACCTATTATATTGATTTGGAATCATCAAAAAGAGATTTCATTAGGGATTCAATTGCTCTTCATTGGCGGGATACAGACCGCCGCTTTGCGGCGCTCCCCCGCCGCCGCCATTTGCTCCGCGCGGGAGCCGCAGCAGCCAAACCGCGCGACTCCCGCGCGGAGCAAAAAAGAAGCTCCATTTCGGAGCTTCTTCTTGCAGCACCTCTATGACGTCGTGAGGCGCCTGGCGCGGACTCGCGATGTCATAGGCGCCACGACATGTCTGGATGCTGTGCGTCCAGTACGTAAAGATGGCGGCGCCCATGTAGAAGGTGCGCCACCATCTTGTACGTATAGGATACGTACTAGGGTTAGGGGGGTGCGGAAGCACCGCCCCTTCCTAACCCTAGTACGTATCCTATACGTACTAAATGGCGGTGTGTATCCCGCCATTGTCTTTTTGATGCCGTCACCAGAGATGATTTACCAAGTCAAACTAAACACTACTTTAAATATGTTGCATGTATTTAAATACCTCTTTCTTTTTTTCTTTCTTTTGCATAGAAAAAAGTATGTATGGCCTCTATCTTCATCAGGACCCTTGCAAACATATAGAGAGGTTTTAAATTGAAAACTCTGTAGGTCTTAAGACCTCTCCCTCCCTCTACTCTCTCTTTGACTTCAGCTGATGTACGATAACCCTATGAATTTCATAGGATTTTCTTAAGCAAAGAATACTCAGAGTTGGTTTGCAATTGCCTTTCACTGAAATACAGCTTACAGCACCTGATATTCCTTGGCATTCTCCCACCCAAGTACTAAACAGGACTGACTCTGCTTAGTTTCCAGGATTAGATGGGATCTGATGCCTTTAAAGAATTTAGGCCTTAAAGGTAAAGGAAAAGGTTTCCCCTTTGATAAGGTTGTTTAGTAATGTCTGACTGTAGGGGGTAGTGCTCATCTCCATTATTAAGCAGAAGGAATCAGCATTGTTAAAGATGACTCCATGGTCATGTGGCCAGCATGACTGCACAAAACGCTGTTACCATGCCACTGAGGTGGTATCTATTTATCTTTTAGATGCTTTCAAACTGTTAGGTTGGCAGAAGCTGGGAAACTGCTTATCTGCCGACCTTGTGATTATCAGAGTCAGCATCTTAGCTGCTGAGTGACCGCATCCCATTTAGGCCTTACATCCTTGAAAAACCATCTTCTGGAATTTTAGAAACATATAACCACAGAATTGTAGAGTTGGGGGGGAAAGGCCATCTTATCTAGCCCTCTGCCAGTGTCAAAATTCACAGCATACTTTTCAAAAATCTCCCAAGAGGAAGTGTACACCACCTTCAAGAGTACTTTCTGGAAGTCTGCCAAATTAAAAACAGAGAAAACTGTGGCTTAAGTCACAACTGTAGAATTCCCTGTGTTAAAGTTCCAACAAAGTTTCAATACCCTGAAAAAAATGGTGCTTGTCCCATTGCAAAGAATTCTGTGAGGCTTCTTCATTTGTGATTTAACACATCCATCTGATTTTAATGGAACATAAGTACACTTCTTTGTATAGTAACAACCACAAATTCTGCACAAAAAATTTCATTGGATCTTAGTGGCCCTTGGAGAAGAACAAGCAGGTGGCTTTTGCTTGACAGACAGAACAATCTTGAGAGCTCTTGCTCTGTATAACACTAGTCTCTGTAATCCACCTCCAAAGTGCAAAATTTGCATGCTCCCAGCTGGTTAAAATATATGATATAATACAAGCATCTGTTCTGGCATCTGTCGCTAATTCCAGTCCCCCATTTGATCTGATGCTCAAGACATAGTGAAGAATTGTATGACTGACAAGTACATTTTAATCACAATCCTTTAAATTCAAACAGATGACACAGAGACAGTTGCATTAGAGAATTTACCAATGCTTTTGAGATGTATGAAATATACTCCTTTACTCGTCTTTGTGGGCAGAATCATTCTTCCTGCCATTGGAAGGTTTATGCAGGTAAACCAAATTCTCTCTCTTTCTTAATCTTTCTCTCTCTTTCAGTTATATTCTTCCTTCAGCCTAGTATTTAAAAAGGGTATCTGATTTATCAAGCCACCCTGCAAAGATGGGTATTTGAAAAACTGGCCCATGCTTCTGATTACAGGTCTTGTGATTTTGGTGGCTTGCTGTATAGAGCAGTGGTGGTGAACCTATGGCACGAATGCCAGAAGTGCCACTCAGAGCCCTCTCTGTGGGCACACATGCCATCACCTCAGTACAGAGTTCACCAGAGTTTGTTACTAGAAAGTCAGAGGGACACGGCACTTTGCAATAAATAAGTGGATTTTGGGTTGCAGTTTGGGCACTCAGTCTCTAAAACGTTTGTCATCACTGGTATAGAGGAAGAACTGTATTGACTGCATAGCAGAAGAGTTCTTCATGCCACTGACTGCAGCTTGTAGTCTTGGATTCTGATCCCAGATTCTATGCACCAAGGCTGTCCAAAGCATTCTGTGCCGACTGGAGCCAAGAGCATCTCTATTATCTCTCACATATCTGAGTTGGAACTAGTTGCAATTCCAAGCCTCTCTTTGGCTGATGCCATTGGCTTATCCAAGACTGACACAGACTGTTGCTATACAATAAGCTTTATTGGTGGAAATGATGCAGCAGAGGAAAGCATTCCTGATGTAGCTGAACTGGCCTTCTATAAATTAATGAAATTTAGGATATCCCAAGGATAATACCTCAGATCTCCATGGTTGAAGTATAGGTCCTTTGGGCTGTGCTGCAACCTTCATGCCTTCCCATGGGGCAAGGCAGCTAGAAGTTTTGAATGCAGATCTACAGGACACAACCAAGCAAATGAGATTGATTTATGTAGACCAGACCCATCTCCCATATTAAATATGAGGAGAGTACAAGCACACTGCTAAAAGGAAAATTTTCAGTCAGCTCCCCATTCCCTTCCAGGCTGAAGTATAAGCTATCTAGCAGCACCTACTGAAGACACAAAAACCCTTCTCATGCCACTGAACTGCTAACATTTGGTTACGCTGCTGACAAGGATTCTAAAACCCATCTGCCTTGTGGCAGGGGCTTCATTCACTACAATCATTTCTGTCTTTCACTTCTCCATATCCATTTCACATCTCTTATTTCACACCAAGGAGAACCCTTAGCTCCAGTATATTAAATCATCACAAGTACTAAACAGACCTGTCAGGGAGTATATAGAAATATCAGTGAGCCACATTATAAGCAATTCTAACAACTAAAGTAGCAAAGAAAGTGAGATATTTTAGTACTTCCAGGTTGTCTCTAGCTCTGGGCTTTATCTGCCAAAATTCCAACACAATCAGCAAAGCTGTCAGGAGATCTCTTAGTCTATTGATGCTGTTATTTGCTGACAGGCACAGAAAAGAAACTTGAAACAGAGCAAGATAATTTAAAACTTAATTAACATTACCATTATCTCAACAGGGGACCAAGAGCATCATTAATTTATATCACAAATGAAAAGGTGCTACAGATCACCATCACCAAACAAGAAAATTTTATCAAAAATGCTTGCATGTAAAATCAATATTTTTTGCATATATATCTATTTATTTTACCTCTTTCTCACTTTTATACACACTGTGGCATCCAATATAAGTGATCTTATAGATTCTTTTAAGTAAATGTTTCAACAACTTATGTTCCCAGGCCAGGTCTCAAATGTAACTGATAATTTTATTTTATACCCTCCATTCTCTCCGCAGAGAATGCAAGTTGGCTTACAATATAAACTAAAACAAAATACAAAATGCAACCAAAAACCAATGCTAATGTTTGAGAGTAATTAAAATTAAATCAATATAAATTAAATAAATTGTCACATGAACATGGATTAAAATACTGTAATTTGAAAGCATTTTAAAAGGAAGTGAATATACAGCACCCTGTCTCTTAAAAGACCCTTCTGCTTCAGCCTTTTGGTGGTCCAAAACCTGTCTGCTTAAAATGGGCATTGCCTCCCATTTTATCTCCAAGTGTCAACTGCCATGTACAGAGTTTGGCAAACCTAATTTCCAATGAGAGAAATATTTTCTTGAACTTCATATTTTTAATCTGAATGTGAATGTTCTGAACAACGTGGGGTGATGTGTAATGATATCAACTAGGTTCACCCCAGGACATCACCAGAAGTCCATCACCATCAC
Source organism: Sceloporus undulatus (assembly GCF_019175285.1). NCBI lineage: Eukaryota > Metazoa > Chordata > Lepidosauria > Squamata > Phrynosomatidae > Sceloporus > Sceloporus undulatus. The sequence continues at coordinate 225,679,368 of NC_056524.1, read as the reverse complement.
ATCACCTAGCATTGTCCCTAGGATTCTGACTCTAGCACTCAAATATAAAGCCTGGAATGCTCTTAACCTGACAATCCTACCTAAAGAAGAGGGACTTTTCAATGATGGCACTTGGTTGTGGAATCACTTTCCCAGAGAAGATCACCTTGGTGCCTAGGCTGTGAACTTTGTAGCACCAGTTTAAATTCTCTCTATATATTGCTTTTGGCTAATGGCCATTGCAAAAATCAAAGTAATATTACAATACACATAAAATTTCCATAAAAACAGTATACAACAGATTGTACCAAATAGCAAAAGTTTAACATTAAAAATTGTGGATAACCAGTTGAAGACCATCTCATTCCAGACCTTTAAGTCACTTGTTTTTGTGAGTTTTTAAAATTATAAATTTAAAAAGCCACTGCTGATAGTTTTCGCCTTACCTTTATTCTATAATTTTAAACTTATAAAGGCTTTCATTTTTACTGCCTTTAAAACATAAATTTTATGCTTCACCTTGCAGACTGCCCAGATTGTGAAGCTTTGAAATGTAAGATAAAAATAAAAAATAAAACCATGAGGGTCATGACTCCATGGGCTCATGACTAGGGATATAAATCCTTGATTAGTTTATTCTCGGCTGCAAGAATGAATGATTACTGCAGTTTTCTCCTTGCTGTGTGTGAGCAAAGAAATATGTTTGAACAGTATTCTTTCTGTATTTGAGTGTCCCAAAGTATTCTGCAGGATTCTCCTGCATAGAAAACACATTTTTCCTCCACTCGACAACACCTCTTACCAATATTTCCTGAGCAGAAACATTGTTTCCTACACTGGAAACACACCGAGAAAGTGTTGTTTTTTTTTTGCGGGGGGGGGGGGAATCCACATGTTTGTTTCTCTGCACAGAAAAATCCACTTCAGGATGTTTAAACAGTAGGAGAAGAATGTGTAAAAGTCTTGCTGCTATTTTATTCTTGCCAACAGGGTTCCCAGCTGCTGACACCACCTCCCCATATATTTGGTTTTTTGGATCAGGAAACAAATAATAGGGAGTACCCTTCCCTTCTATACAGAGAACTCTGTGTGCTGAATTAGCAACCCAGCCTACTTCCTTATACCTAAACAGCTCCCTCTCCTCTGCTTCTAAACTTAGAGCTGGGGCCATTACAGATCCCCCCTCCCCTTAGTACATGGGGCTGATTGGGCTTCTCTTTATTTCAAAAGCTGGGAAGAGCAGAGGCCTCAAAGATAGACTGGGCTGCCTCACTGGAGTTCAGTCTTGACATATTACCAGCATTTATTGTTTCTCGTGCATTTTCATATATTTTTCTAATACACATTGTTCTAGAAAGCTGTTTTAAAGGGTGCACATCACAAAGGCAGTATTTGCCTTTATTGGCTAGCATGCCATTTATGTTATATATTAGACTCATCCCTCCATATTTTTGGCTTTGATATTTGCGAATTTGATTATTCACAGATTTGATTAATATGTTCTTTCTAGGAATATCTACCGTAGGTCCTCCGGTGCAACTCTGTGGCCAACTTTAAAAGTTGTACTGAAAGACCTAGAGATTCCTAGAGAGAATACAGTTGGCCTCTCTTATACACAGATTTTTTATACACGTATTTAAGCATCCACAGTTTGAAAATGTTCAAAAAAAGTATAGATTTACCTTGATTTTCCATTTTTTATAAGGGACACCATTTTACTATGTCATTATATTTAATGGGACTTGAGCGTACATGGATTTTGTTTTACACGGGGGATCTTGGAACCAAACCCCAGCATATAACAAGGGCCCACTGTACTCTACTAGGCATGTAGCTTCTCCAGTGCAGTTCTATGGTCAGTGTCTGTCAGACGTTGACCACAGAGTTGCACTGGAGGACCTAGAGATTCCTAGAGAGGTGTCCTCTCAGGTAAAAACATGGTGTTTTTGTTATTTGTGGTGTTTCCATATTCACAGGGGTCTTCTGCCCCTAACCCTAACCAATATGGAGGGACAAGTGTACATAATTATTAAATAAATAAACACTTCTTACAGTGATGGTTTGCATTATTAAAGATGACCCATGCTAGAAAAGAGTGAGTGTGTCCCTGTTGGTTCTGCTGGACCTCTCAGTGGCTTTCAGTACCATGAACTATGGTATCCTTCTGGTATCCAAGTCTGGGATGGAACTTGGGGGCACTGTTGTGCAGTGGCTCCAATCTTTCTTGGAGGGGTAGACTCAGAAGGTAGTGCTGGGGGCACTGTTTGATACTCTGTGCATTGGCCTGTAGTTCTGTTCTCGATGCTGTTTAATACAGTAAGAACTATTCAACAGTGGAATATGCTGCCTTGGAGTGTGGTGGCGTTTTCTTCTTTGGAGGTTTTTAAAGAGAGGCTGGATGGCCATCTGTCAGGGGTGCTTTGTTATTGTTACTGTATTCCTGCATGGCAGGGGGTTGGGCTGGATGGCCCTTCTGGTCTCTTCCAACTCTATGATTCTATGAGAACTATGAGATAATAGTTACATGAAGCCAGTGGGAGAAGTCATTCAGAGTTTTGGAGTTCAGTGTTACCAGTACACTGATGACACCTAAATATCTCTTCACCACTTTTTTATTACATTTCTTTTTGGTCACAGCTTTTAGTTGTATTGTTTTAAGTTTATTATTTACAGTGTTTCCTTTGAACATAAATATTCATGCCCAAACATTTTTTTGTATTACAGTCAACAGTCAAATATATAAATTATATTTTACATTGACTGATGAAAGGCAAATACAGTCTATGTAATATATACTATTTTCTTTTCCATGAAAGAGTAATTTGATACTTTGTGTGTAATATTATTTATTATCTTAAGATGGCATGTTAATGTTTTGCTGTATATTAAAGTTCCTACATTTTTCTGGGGGTGAAAATTCAATCAATGTCAAAGAACCATGCAGGAGTTTTCCACAGCATCCAAAAATTTCCAGTATAAACAAATCTCCCCGTATGGTGTTTCTTTCCATGAACATTTCAGATAATCACACACAACAGACATCAGTCTCTGGACTATTTCGTCTCAGCAAAAGTGGAATTTGATTGCCCTGTATGTCATTTTCAGTCTTCAATTCCTCCCAGCCCGTTAAATGGAAAAGGTGAGTTGAGGCGAGTTGAAGACTAAAAATGCTGTGCAGATTCAAGGTAACATTCCCACTACAGAAGACTGGCTGCTTTGGAAGAAGCCAACAGCATCATAGACAACTCAAGATGGAAACACAGGGTAAGTAAAAGACTGTTCACAATGATCTTCTATAAAAATTGCTTTTAACTGTTTGCAGATGTCTTTTTTAAAAAGTGTTGAGCCACGTCTTCTTCAATAAAACAAACAAACAAATTTTCTCCCTTTTCACTGTACAGTATTGAGAGTCTAAGATCCAAAGCACACTGTGGAAATAATCCAGTTTGAGACCACTGTAACTGCCCTGGCTCATTGCTAGGGAATGATTCTGGAAACTTTAATGTTTGTGAGACGTTTAGACTTTCTCTGTCAGAGAGCTCTGGGACCACAATAAACCACAATTCCCAGGATTTCCTAGCACTGAGCCAGGGCAATCAAACTGGATGATTTCTGCAGTGTGTTTGGGACCTAAGTTTCCTTTGTTTTCTGCTGTTTGTGAAATGGGTAGTTACATATATAATATTGGATAACTAGGTAAATCAACCAGTGATTCAACTGCAAAAACAGTTTAATACAAATTCAGTGCAATCCTAAATCAAAGATGCACCAGTTGTAGGGAGTTAGGGGATTAAGCATAAGTCTATAATTCCAGAATACCATTCTACTCAGAAGAATCATTTTCTGAGTCATCTGATACATCTTTAGACTGAGAGGGTTTTGGATTCAGCTGGCTGTCTACTGTGAGCTCAACGGCCTGTTTGCCATCTTTGCCAGTGAAGATTGTGCTATAACAGTGCCAGCTGTGTGTGTGTGCATGGGGCAGGGTAAGATTAGACACAAGCCTCTTGTGCCAACTGAAATTCCCTTTTGGCACCAGAAATCCTTCTTTAGTAGAATCTTCTTCTGCTGTTTGATCTTGGGGATCTGCCAACAGAGTGATCTGTTCTGCAGGCTAAGATCTACCAGCATAAGAGCTCAAAAGAAGGCAGAGAAAGGACAGGGCAAGAGAGGCATCTCCAAATTATACTAGTGCCAAACCTTCTCCAGCCAACATACACAGCCACAATGCCAACCCAAAGTTAGTCCAGGACAAAGGTAACCCTAAATAATTTCCAGTACCGACCACTTGGAAGGGATTTGGACAAAGCACAGCTTCAACTGAGTTAGTTTGTGTCTGAGTTGGCCCTTGATCAGTTAGGATTGCACTCTAAGTTCAAAAGGCTATTGGAACTTTATGCTAGTATAACCAGGAATTGAAGGTTCATAACAGGAATTTGGAGGCACACAGCAACAATAAACAGGGAATTACACAAGAGTATCTGCTTTTTCCAGTAATGTGTGAGGAGGTATCTAATACTACCTTATGCCACGGTTTTTCTCAGCAGCATAACAACTGCTGAACACATATCTAGGAGTAGCTGTGTTGACCATGTAGCAAAGTACAATAAACATCCAAAAGCCACAAAATAGTAATATCTTTATTGGGTCAATCAAAATGCAAAAAATACACATGCTAATAAATAGATTGTGAACACAGGAATTTGGCCACAAAGTGGAATCCTAAACACACTTACATCAAATTTTACACCAAACTCAGTGGGCTTTAATTTTGACTTGACATATAATACCTCAAAGACTAATATGTTTATTATAGCAAAGACTTTAATGAACTTGAATCCATTTCATCAGCTACAATCTTGTGCAATGTGCAGATTTTGCATAGAAGAAGTCTTGAACTGCAAATAGTTTTTGAAAACCACAATTTTTTTAAAAAATAATTTTTATTGATAAAATTTAAAACAATACAAAAAGACACATCATACATACGTATATCTTTATACATCAACATGACTCATAATACATAAGTGAAATATTCTATTATTTGCTCATACTTAATCCCGCTCTACCTAACTAGATATCTATCTACCTAACTCCTATTAGTTTCACCTAACTAATCTATATGTTGTGCTCTTCTTCTTTCATCCTTCTCCCTTTCATCTTTCTCCCGTTCTTTTTCTACATTAAAACTCTACTTCTCTTTATTCTAACCTCCTCCTAAACTAAGCTAAACATCTAATCGCTTTCTTCTTATCTTTTATTCTTCCTCTCATTCTCTCTTCATTCATACTGATTGACTTCCTACTTACCAATGTGATCTAGCTTTGTTAGATTGACTTTCTTAAATCATTGTCAGATAATGGGTTCTATCTTTCCATTTCAACCTGTGTTGATAAACTGCACAATTTTTGAAGATGAACAGTAGGAAGAACATTGATAAAATTACTCATTGCGTCCTTCAGGAACGAAAATATGAAGTATTACATCCAAAGGGAACACCAAAGAAACATCATAGCTGGAGATGAAGTATTTGAATATGAGTCTTCACTATGAAGTAGCTCAATTTGTTGTTGTTGTTGTGTGCCTTAAAGTTGTTTTTGACAATGATCCTAAGGCAGATTTCTGGGGCTGAGAGTGTGTAACTTTCCCAAGGTCACTCAATGGGTTTCCATGGTCAAATGGGTATTCAAACCCTGGTCTCCAGAGTTGTAGCCCAGTGCTGAAACCACTGCACCATGCTGGCTTCGTACTTTTTTCTGTATTCCTGGGATATTTTTTCTCATGATCTGCTTTTCTTAAAGACACATTCACTTTTTCACATAATATAGCTGATTCAACATCCTCCCCCCCCCCCATTCATACAACATTGTGTTCTGAGCACTTTCTGCAGACTGCATCCCAATATTCCCTGCTAAGACTTTTGGAAGATGCTTACTTGAATTCCTTCTGCTCCCAACAGAGGCAATCTTCAAGTATTGAAATCCAAACCAAAATGTTTTAGATAGCTCCCATGATTAAAAACATTCATGCTTTTATTTCCCCGTGCAGCAGAGATGTGGTTCAGTTTATCCAAGTGGTTGGTTCAGAAAGCAGAAATACTTTCAATGTAATTGAAAGTCAGTATGCTGAAAGAGTAAAGTTTATCTGACAGAGAAAGACACTCCAACTGTTAGGCCTTCCTTCTTCAAAGCCCTGCACTTTTTACATTTCAGCTGCACATAAGAGGCATACTGAATAAAAACCCATCATATTTCTTTCTGGTACCAGTTGAAAATGCTACCCTCCGCATTTCCTGAAACTTTCCATGAAGGCATCTTCAATTTCTTATGTCACACACATATCACTTGACAAGTTTTCATTTAGCAAAGAGCATGCTTTGAACTATAGGTTATTCTTCAAGGCGGGGGTGGGAATTATAATTGATGGATATGTTATTTTGAAACATGACTAGCAGAGTGTGTGGATTGGATGATTCTCTTCACAGGGATATATTTTGCCTTGTGTTATTGAGATGGATTGTGGGTGTTCAAATGAAGAGAAACTAAATTTTGGGTTTTAAATAAAAGAAAATACCATTAGGTCTATAGAGCCACTGCTGCTGCTGCTGGCAGAAAATATCAGAGACTTGGAACAATTACCTAGGAAAGTTAAAGAAGAAAGTACTGCTAAATATAAAGAAAAAATAATAATGACCATGCAGGATCTACTACATAAATTCACCTAGATGATGAGGAAATCAAAATAGTTAAAGAGTTCCTGTACCTTGGATTAAACATGATCAGAATGGAGACTACAAAGGAATCAGAAGAAGACTAGGAATGAGAAAGGCAGCCATGGAAGCACTAGATAACACCGTAAAGTGTAAAGATATACAACTGATCACTAAAGTTTAAATTGTACAAGCCATTGTATGGATGTAATTGCTGGACAATGAAGAAAGCAGATAGAAATAAAATCAACTCATTTGAGATGTGGTGCTGGAGAAGAGAGCTGAGGATAGCCAAGAAGACAAACAAATGGGTCCCAGAACAGATCAAGCCTGAACTCTCCCTTGAGGCCAAGGTGACCAAATTGAGGCTGTTGTAATGTGGCCAGATCATGAGGCAGCAGCATGATTCATTAAAAAAGGCAATAATGCTAGGAAAGACAGAAGACAGTAGAAAGAGAGGAAGATCACATACCAGATGAATGGACTCAGTCAGGGAGGTCATGGGCCTGAATCTGCAGGACCTAAGCAGAGCAGTGGAAGATAAGGGGTTTTAGAGATGTCTCATCCATAGGATCAACATGAATCAGGGTCAACTCAAAGACACTTAACAACAAACATAGGGCCTCTGAGATCTAGTGTGATGTAGTGATTTGAGCACTGGACTACGACTCTGGAGACCAGTGTTCAATCCTCTGCTGGCCATGGAAACCCACTAGGTGACCTTGGGCAAACCATATACTCTCAGCCCCAGAAATCCACCTTAACATCGCTATAAATCAGAAACAACTTGAAGGCACAAAACAACAAAATAGTCTTTCTAGAAGTAACTGGCTTCTTTCATGACTTGTAATTTCTTTGCTGTAATTAAGTATACACAAAATAATACAATCATGTGGAATTCTGAAGTAATTTTCCAAAACTTCAGGACTTAAAATATGTGAAGTGTCAAAGCAGGACTAGAAGGCAATAATCCTCTCCTGCTGTCATTCACCAGCAGTTGGTACTCAAAGGCATATTGCCTCTGATCCTGGAGGCTGCATAGTCCTTGTGACTACATGCTACTTCCAGGATTAGAGACATTATGTGCAGTTTTGGGATTTCCCACAGGCATCTGGCTACTGTAGAAAATTGGATGATGGAAGATATGGGCCTTTGGTCTGATCCAGGTGGTCTCTTCTCATAGTCTGTCATTTATATGTTTCAATGCATCTGAGTTCTTGCATTAGTAATATCCCTGTATTTAATTTGAGAAAATTTCTCACTTACTTTTGAGTACCAAGATAGCTTCCAGGTGAAAAATAAGGGGGGAAATAGCAATAACAAAAATATGTATAGCTATAGACAGGCAAGACAGAAGAATCCCTCAGAAAAGGGATAGGGTTTGAACTCTCCTTGCCACTACACTTTCTCATGCATCCCACCCTAAAATGCCTCAGGGAGGCTGGGGACTCCCCAGAATCATTTTCATGCAGCACTGACAGTTTCAGGACGGAGGGAAAGGATAAAAAGGAGGTAGAGAAGAGGTAAATAAATACTTTAAACAAAAAATGAATAATGTAAGAGACATAATGTAAGGGACAGCAGGACAACTGCAATTCCCTGGGAAGGAACTGCAAGAGGCTGGGTCTGCTAAACAGAAATCCAACTCTTGCATTTCCATCTGACTTGTCTCTCAAAGTGACAAAGTATGTGTGTGGGGGAGCAGAAACTGAAATGATGTGCACAGTGCACAAAGAGGTCCACGAGAGAGAGAGAGAGCTAGCCAATTTGAACTGCACAAAATTGGTTCAGTGGTTGTTTGAAGGGAAAGGTTTACTAAGGCTCCACTTCATAGCATGCATATTTGATCTGCCACTTTTGAACATAAATAGTTCTCCAGGGATTCCGCAATTACATTTCATTCTATCCCATTCTTGTTGTTATTGTATGACTTCAAGACATTTCCAGTTTATGAAAATGACAAACCTATCATAGGAGTGTCGTGGACAGATTAGTTCAGAAGGAGCTGCCCACTGCCTTCCTCTTAGGCTGAGAGAGTAGGACTTCCCCAAGGTCACCCAGCAGACTTCCATAGCTGAGCAGGGATTGAGATCTTGATCTCACAGAGCCAGCAGCTCAACACTCAAATACCATACCATCTTGGTTCAGTCCGTTGATGGGTTTTTTAAAAAAAACAACAACCACACATTTATTTATATCCCACCTTTCCCTCAGAACTGGGAATCAAGGATGCTTACCAAATAAAAAGAATTATAGACAAAAACATGTGGCTAAAAACATAGAAGAAGTTATGGTTATAATAGTATTAAACTGAATTGAAGCCATTTAAAGTATTGCTTTAAAAACAAAGAATAACAATAGTATAGTACAAAAATAGTATAGTACAAAATCCTGCTGTAGAAGAAAGGACAGCCAATGACAGGACAGCAAGAAAAGACCCAGTCTAGCCTCCCTAGAAAGGGAGTTGTAGAATTTGCGAGCTGACACAGAGAAGGCCCTCTTTTGCCCTCCCACTAAATATTCCTCTGAGAGTGACACAGTAATGCCATATATCATACCACTGTGGTTCCTGGGAGTTGAAATCCAAAACATCTGGAGGACTATATTGATCTGGAAGGCCTGATTGACTCAGGTCCTGCTCTATTTAGGTTCAAACAATGCAAAGAAGAAAGGTTAAGTCACTGAAAGTATAAGGCATCACTGATGAAAAAAAGAGGGAAAGGATGCAATAACAGAAAATCAAACCAAAGAAGATGTTCTTATATTTCTTTGGCTAAGTGTCGACAAAGCCTTAGATGCAGATGGTCCCTGGGTCAGATTGCTGGAAGTTGTTGTTGTTATTATTATTATTATTATTATTATTAACCTTTATTTATAAAGCGCTGTAAATTTACACAGTTGCATTGTTCTCCCACCTCCAGGTGGGCCTTCAGGTTCTTGGCCAGATGCCAGCATTTCTCCTATCCAAGGACAGGTCAAAGGAAATGCCTCTCAAGTGGAAGAAATATACTTTAACAGAATATGCCTTCTAGAGATTAAGAGATTAAGAGATTATGTTCCTCCATCCCCCTGAGACAGGAGGGGAAGCCATGTTCTCAGGGAGAGCGTCTTAACAGCAACAGTATCAGAGCACAATCAACCTGTCAATCTTTGTTAATCTTTAGGTTTAAGGCCTCTTGACCAATTCAAGCCAATTGTAATGAAGCTACGAAGTATGCGTTTTAAGCAAGCTTGAACATATATGAGTAGATACAATGAACGTGTATAGACAGATGAGTAAAACCTCCTCTCCAGTCTCCCAGAAACACGATTTACTGGAAGGACCAAATGTTTCCCAATCCTCTTGATAAGCTCCTATGTATCAAGCTTTGCCTATCTAGTCCTTCTCTCTTCCTTGTACAGTCAGCCCTCCATATTCGCAGCCTTGAGACTTGTGGTTTTGATTATTCGCGAGATCAAGGTCACTAATGCAGGCATTACTCCTCCTTTTCCCTCCCCGATCGCTCCCTAGGTTGCCCAGGGAGAGATCGGGAGGCAAAGGGTCTTTTCGGGGTGAAGTCACCTCCACCCTTTGCATCCCTGATCTCTCTCTGGGCTTCCCAGGGAGAGATTGGGAAGGCAAATGATCTTTTGGGGGTGAAGCCATCTCCTCCCTTTCCCTCCCCAATTGCTCCCTGAGTTGTCCAGGGAGTGATCCAGCAGGGAAAGCAACATGAGGCCAGTTAAAGGAATGGGAGGGTGGGGGAAAAGGAGTGTGAGCCCTTGCTTCTCTTCCCCCGCCCACCCCCTCTTTAATTGGCACTGAGTGGGGAGCAGTTATTCACGGTTTTTCCATATTCACGGGGGTCTTGTTCCCCTAAACCCTGCAAATATGGAGGAAAGACTGTATTGTTCTTCTTCCCACACCTGCTGTAGCAAAGCAGGACTCTAGGTTTGCCACACAGCAGGAAAGGGACAGGGTGGGGGAAAGAATGGGAAGAAAGAGCCTCAATAACTGCCCTCTTTTCCTTGATCAGTAGCACTGGCAGCTGGTGGCTTCCATGTCAATGATCCAGTTTATCTGCTCTGAATTATTGCAGACATTAGTTGACAGAGAAGCCATCCACTAAAGTAATTGGTAGTTCAAAAGGGACAGAGTCTCCTTAAGGATGTGGTGTTGTAGAACTAACCTGCCATATTCACAGAATTTTATGGTGGATTCAAATCCTGTTATCATTCACTAACTCTCCTGTCTCTTCCCACTGCTTCCTCTCTGTTCTAACTTGCCTTGCATCATATTAGACTGTAAGTGAAACTAGACTGATGAAGGCTGGAGGAATATATAAATCAGCTCATTGCACAGTATCCAGCAGCATCTGTTATTGTGGCTGGGGATTTCATTGTGCAAAGCGGCCAAAATGCCAAGGCACTATCTTCATATTTTCATGAAATAATTTATGAGACTCGTCTTATTCTGGTCAGATGTTCCAAGGGTAAAGGACATAATCATGCAGGGTTACGTCTTGTAAGCATGATTAATAAACTCAAATGGAAGTACTGAAGGAGATAAATATGGAGCATTTATATATTTATCAGGGAAGGCAGCTTCCACAATCGATTATGCCTTAGTTTCTTATAATTTGTTGAGATCTGTTATCTAATTTTAGGGTGGATATTCAGTTTGATAGTAACCATTTACCTTTGGTTGTATAATTGCAACTTAAAGATCAATATGTTTATGTACACTATAACCCACTTATGATTAAGTCATCTGAGGAAAGAGTTATTCATATTAGATGGATGAAAGAACTAGAGGACATACGTAATAGCTAAAAACCTTAATCCTGAAATTTACCTTGCTCTGCATGGCATAGAAACTGACAAAACAATGTAGTTTTTGTTTCCAGAATTATTACATGCCCTGCAATGGATATGGCTTCTACTTTGCCTATATACCGCACAAATGACAAGATATGTACTAAGCCTTTAATTTGGATCAGAAATTGTGTCAAAATGAAGAAATTGCTTGTGGATTATAAATCATTAGAAAGTGTAATCTAACTAATATTCCAGAAGAATTGGTATCTTTTGGGGAAGAGATACAACATCTTAATTACGAACAAAAATGGAAGAAAACCATTTGAAACATGGGTGTTGCTTAATTTGTGCCGTCTAAGGCCCTGTGACAGACAGCCAAAAGAAGCTGATTCGAGTCACAGTGGGGAGGTATGGTTGTCATGATGCTGCGTACCTAAGAATCCAGAAAGCCACACCAAAGCCACCGCGCCAGTCCGTAGGGCTGGAGCGTGGCTTTGTGCGACTTCTGATTCTTAGGCGCATGCATCATTGAAACACCATACCTCCACGGTGACTTGAAGCAGCTTGATTTTGGCTGTCGGTAACAGGCCTAGTCTCAAGTCTGATACAATTCTGGAAAATAATATCTGGGAGTTCCCTAAATCCAATCTAAGAATGGACTGTTATATTTCAGCATCACCTAGGATTTCCCCCCCCCCCCATATTTTTTTTTAATGCAGATCAATCACAAGGATAAGATAACTTAAATGCTAGAAGTAATTTATGTGATTGGCCACCAGGTACAGAAACGAGATGAAAAAGTTGTATTGGCTTTCTCCATGACTTTCTGTTCCATCCCATATCACTTCGTTTCCCAGCCAAAGGAGACGTGGTAAAAACAAGCCTTTTGCCAAACAGATTTTTCCATTGTGAAAAAAGGCACACTTTTACACCATTTCCTAGTGAAGAATAGAAGTGCTGTGATGATATGCAGAGAGGCACAGAGAAACTGCTACTCTCCCATTCCATTTTGGCTTTCGTTTCTCATGCAATAAGGCTCTTCCAGCTAGGTTTGTGAACTGACTAGAACAAGAAAATATATTGGAAGAACAAGCAGGTTTTAGATGGGACATCAGCTATAGACCAAGGGTTACTCTATAGAATCTAGCAGGAAAATATGCTTCCACTTCACTTGGAGTGCTGTATGCAGTATTTATCAGTTTAAATCTCCCTTTGATGTAATACTTAGGGACAAACGTGGAGGAAATACAGGATAAACTGATAAAAGGCTATTAACACTTATTTGAGGCCTGATAAATACAGTCTTAGAATAATGCAATAACTCGGTCCACTTTACCAATGTAATTCCAGAATTAGAGTGTTAAGGGTTTTATCTAGCCTCCATTATGGTTAATCTTTAATTAATTCACGGTTAAGTCTAAAGAGTAAATTTTTCATCCCCCTCAGCGGGTTTGCGCCCACTTCCAATTCTTCTTTATGTGGATGATTTTTTACTGTTTATCTTACACAGCGATTGGCCTAAGGAGATTACTAAGAGAACTGGCTACAATTGTACAAAGAAAATTTCACTTTTAACTACAAGAACCAACAGTTCAATTTTTTCTAAGAAAAAACAATCAATAATGGCAAATAAATGGTTGCCTATTGAGCAGGTTACAGTTATATATTTAGGAGTATTGTTCATTCCTCAGACTCATGGAATGAATAGTCAAAGTGGCAGCAGCAAGTGCACAAAGGAGCATAATAGCCTGGCACAGAATCTTTTATACCTGCTGCAAACAATGTTTGTAACTAAAGTTATCCCTACATATTAATGGGTGTTCAAATGTATGCTATAAAACAATTATGATATATTTGAGGTTATTAACTAATATTTTAAAGAAGTATTTTTGAGTTCCATGCTGTGTCTCTAATGCAGCTAGATAACTTGAGGGCGGGTCTAATTCTGTTGTAACTCAAGCCTGGATCCTTATGAGTAATTATTGGATAAAACTGATGTTTCTACAGTGGATTGCCCATGGACTTTAGCAGATACTTTTCATTCCTCTTGGAAACAAAATATTTCTATGTGGATTTTCCTCAGAATGCTTTATTACAAATGGGATAACACAAGGGCCAAATCAGCTTTGCATCAGTGTATATAGGATACTGAACTGCATAAACATTGGAATCTAATTAGAAGCGTCTGGTAGTGGGCTTTATGGAGACATCTTTTAACAGTCCTAAAACTCATCAATTTAACTGTGGCTAAATTAGGTATTTTTTATGTAACAAGATTTAATGTGTTCCAAAGCCCTACGGAATGCAGAAATAAAAAGAATACTATAGCTAAGACACTTACCCTTGTAAAAAGTAGATATAGAGACTCTTGCACATGTTTATTGTGTTGTCCATTGTACCAAGTACCTGCTCCAAATGAATTACCCCAATTTTACAATAAGTTCAGGTAATTGGGGGGAATTTCTACTTTTCCTGCTTGATGATTGGATCTACAAATTACAAAAAGATTGAAGGTTTTGGCCTCTGATGTTACTATCCATATACAATTAATATAAGAGTAAATATAACATAGTATTTTAAACAGCGTGACTGTTTTAAAATGTATGATTGTTATTTTATTATTACTTAGAAATATTAATAATCTTAGTTTTTTACATAGCTATGAATAAATGAATGAAATCTATGTTTTTAGGCAGAAAATCTATAAACAGAAAAGACAAAATGCTGCACAGTGCTTTTAGATCTGGAGTGCTAGAAGCCCACTTTTCAGAGCACCCACCTCAGATAATTTCAGAGTCAAATTAACAACCCAAGGACACATTCGTGCTTTCTCTTTAATGTTTCATTAGTATTTAGTGCAGTCTCCCCACCATCTCATAATCACCCTTGAAAGCATATTTTGAAGAAATCCTTTTAAGATTATTAGGTCTCCTTCAATCAAGGTTTACATGATTGCAGCCAATCAGATTACAATTTGAATGCATTCTAGATTCTAAGGACACTTGTGTTTGTATATTACATTTGTCTCGCTTTGTCATTTCTGTCCTCCTTTTAAAACAGGAGGTGAAAAATACCTTCCACACATTCTTAGGAGAGCTGGGCTTTCAATCCAGCATGACCAATAGTCAGGAATGATGGGAACTGTGGTACAAACAATACTGGAAGACAAATACATTCCACTCCGGGTCAAAAGATTCTTCTGTTAATCCGTTAGCTACATCTATAAACCTATGGAAAAAACAAATACAATATAACCCATCTGATGAGGGTTTAAAATCTATATGGGAGGGCTTAGGTTCTAATTTGGCTATGTCGTCCCTAAAGTGGGAGGGTGTGATTGCTGGTTGCATTTGTCTCCCATGATGAAATCGTCATGGAGGCGTCCATTATTAAAGCATTCATGGAGCCGCCATTTCTCGGCATAGCAGAAGTTCCCGTACGCAGAGAAATGGTGGCTGGCTCCATGACGATTTCATCATGGGAGACAAGTGCAAGGGCAAATCACACCCTCGCACTTTAGTGACAATTAGCGCATTTTAAGAACGTAAGCATCCATGTGAAATCTCCTATGAGACTGACATTCTATTGTAAAGGACACACTGCATACAGAAGATGTTTCTAGGCTACAAATATAACAGTATGCCATTAGATACATTTCTAAGTGTAGCTTAACATAAATACCTTTCTGTATACACATACATATTCAGTCAATTACCAGTGCTTATCAGCACACATATCCATGGGTAAGCTTTAAAAGGTGAGCAATCAGCAGGAAGGTAACATATCTGAGTAGTCTGAAGCTGACAGCAGAACACCTGGGGATCACACCTGTTTTCCTACTGAATACAACTTCTGGCTAGGATTTGTCTGAATAATTATCAGATTCATGTTTTCAGTCTGTTATCTCACTATGCTTTGTAAAGTGGCAAGTAAAGATCTAATATAGTACATATAAATGCAACTGGCTAGGTGTTAAAATCATGAGAGTATGAACGCGTTGTATATAGCAGCAGGCGTTACACAGTAGTACGAGAAAATATCTTGTTAGCATTTCTGATTTTTTTCAATCAACTTTGAGAAATACTTATCATTTGTGATTTTTTGCCAGCTCAGATGGTATTCACTTAGGAAGCTAGTTCTGTCACCTCCACACAGCATACAGACAAACATCAAAATAACACCTCAAAGGGGTTATGTCCACTGCCCTCACGTCCAATCTTTGACAGTTCACTTTCTACTTTTCAACTTGTTTATTGCTAGCAGTTACATCTGGTAATATTTCAGTAACAGTGCCTCCAAGGAAGAGTTACCCTCCCTTCAAGTGTTTGAAGGTAACACTATGGCTCATGGCAGGAGAGGGAGTTCATTATTTTTAATGAATTTTAATAACGGAAGGGTTGACACCAACAATGTGTGCTTTTTATCATGTCACTTGAAATTTGCCTCAGATCTTCCACACTTCATCTTCTCTCACACATGGTGACAGCTGACATTCCTCTGATTGTATCCTGTCCATTACAGTCAAACAGAGGTCAAAAAATCACTGACATGAAATCTACCAACAGCTCCGCACAAAAATAATCAATATTCCCTGCAGGTCATAGATGATCAAAGCCTGATGGGATTAATAATCACTTGAATAATAGAATAGAGCTGGAGGAAACCAAAAGGCCATCCATCACCATTCAACATATCCATCAGGAATACACAATCAAAGCACCCTGACAGATGGCCACCCACCTCTGTTTAAAAACCTCCAAAGAAGAAGTACTCCACCCAACAGAGACAGTGTAATTGACTGTCAAACAGCTCTTAATTCAGAAGTTCTCTTACTGTTTAGGTGGCATCTTTTCCTAAAGTTTGACTCCATTGCTCCGCATTCTATCTCTGGAGCAGCAAAACAAGCTGGCTTCATAGGGAATAGGGATTGTGTATCCACAAATCATATGCTCCACAAAGAAAAAATAAAAGCACACAAGATGATTTGGAAGAAAAAGGGTCCTTACTGTTTAAGGCTTACAGCTGCAGATTGGTTCACAAATGCATGGGCCTGGGTCCGGGCATCAACCTACCTGCCTGTTGAGCATGAGCCATACACGGGCTGTTGCCAGAAATGGAAGTGAGGCAGAAGATTGCCCCCTCAGGTGTGTGTGCTGGAAACACCTCTGCACATGGCTGGACATCCCATTCTGCTGACTCACTCACCCCCTGATCCCTATAAGTTATCCTTTTATGGGCACCCAGAACAATGTCCGGGATTTTGGACGCCACCACTGCCTGAGTGTGATAAGGCATGAAGTGTTACAGCCAAAAAACACAAACGTTATTCCAGCATACAGGAAAACACAAAGCTGAAATAGAGGGTGGGAGGGAGGTCATGTGTTTCAGATGGAACTGAAGGGATGAGGTAGCAGCCCATAACCCCCTGCACCGGACTGAAAACTGCACTCACCCCTGGTTGGGTTCATCAGCCAATGGGATCCAAGCAAGAGCCTGAATCCCCTAGACCATATTCCCACTTCCTACAACAAGGGACTATTCCATCAACTGCCCCTCTGCTTCATTTTGGTTTTTTATGGGTTTTTCGGGCTATGTGGCCATGTTAAGAAGATTTTCTTCTGACGTTTTGCAGCATCTGTGGCTGGCATCAGGATGAAAGAAAATCTTCAGAACATGGCCACAAGCCAAAAACTCCACAAAAAACATGGATGCTGGCCATGAAAGCCTTCGTCGTCCATTTTGGTTATTGGTATTTGTCTTGAATTGTCATTTAAATTTGAGGTGGGTGGGTCTTGGGGTATAGGGTTATGATATTAATTATTATTTTGTATTTTAATGTATTTTATGCTATTTTAAGTCGTAGCACCTCGATCCAATGGGAGTGGCAGTTGTAGTTTAGTCAGCCCCCCTCCAATCATATTTTGCATTCTTAATATACAGAGACTCTACTACTGCATGTACACATAGCACTAGATCAAATCAGCTGGGTTGCACAGCAGAGGTACCTATTGCAATGGAAAAAACAATTAGAAATAACAGTTTGTTATAGCTTGGTCCTCCATAGCTTAATATCTGAATAGCTGAAATAATTCAGACTAAACTTCAAGGCTTTTTTTAGTACATCTCTTACTCGGAGTAAACCTCTTACTTGTAAGATCCCTCTTACTCTGGTGAATCAAGGAATGTAGGCTACAGACAGTTCCCCAAAATAAACCAAGCTGTTTTAAATCAAAATAACCTTCAGATGCACACCCCAGGCCCCCTCAGTAATGCATGTATATCTTGTATCAATAGTCTAGAATTCATGGTATTTTATTCATTTGCTTGTGTAAATCTTTTATGCATTGTACAGCGTGCCCGGCCTACCGGCCTTGAGCTACGCGCTCAATCGCGGGGCACGGCGGGCAGAAGGGGCGCGGGCCCGGCCATTCAATTGAATGGGCGTGCCGCCCTTGCGCCCTGCGTGATCCTGCCGCCGCCGCCCCGTGCACGAGCCCATGTTTCCAATGGGGTCGAGCATAGGCGGAATTCGCCTTACGCGGCGGGACTGGAACGGATCCCCGCGTAAGGCGAGGACGGACTGTATGTGTTTGTAATTTGTAATTGTAATTTGTAAACCTTTGATCTTTTTGGAAAGGCGGTATATAAATAAATTTTATTATTATTGTTGTTAATAATAATAATATAATAATAATATAATAATAAAATAAATTTTTATTTATATCCCGCCCTTCCCACGATCAGGGCAGCTTACATCAGTTAAAAACATAGTCCAATTACAACAATTAAAAACACAAGCAAAAAAACCAGAACAGACAAACAAAAAGCCCATAGCCAACTCTTGGCACGAAGAGGAGGGAGGCCCACAGGATTTTATTCGGGGATGCCTGTTGGAACAGGAAGGTTTTCAGGTCCTTCCTGAATTGGCCAGGGTGGTAGACGAGCGGAGCTCAGTGGGCGCGTGTTCCAAAGGTGGGGCAGCTGGGAAATGTCCTCCGTGTGGTGGAGGCTAAACCTAGCCCCAGGCACTTCAGTAGCTGCTGCCCAGACGTTCTGAGGGTGCGAGGCGGAATGTCGGGGAGAGGCGTCCTTTAGGAATCCTGGGCCCAAGCCATTTAGGCTTTATAGGTAATTACCAACACTTTAATTGAGCTCGGAAGCGATGGGCAGCCATGGAGGTCTTCAGCACCGGGGTTATATGGCTGGTCCTGGGAGCACCAGTGACCAGCCCGGGCTGCCATGTCTGCACCATTGCAGCTTCTGAGTCTGGTATAAGGTTGCCCCATGTAGAGTACATTGCAGAAATCCAATCGCGAGGTTACCAGAGCATGTACAACAGTTTCTAGTCCCTCGGGGCCAGGATGGGCGCAGCTGGCGAATCAGCGAGCGGATACAGGGGCTCTTGACCGTCGCGTTCACCTGAGGACAGATGAAGCGACGAATCAAGAAGCACCCCCAGACTGCGCACAGAGTCCTTCACAGGGAGCAGACCCGTTCAGGCAGGTGAACCACCGCCATTCCTGGACCAGGGGAACCTATCACAAGTACCTCCGTTTTCTCTTTATTTTCTATTATTATTATTATTATTATTATTATTATTATTATTATTTATATTGAGACCAAACACACATTTAATTACTCAGATTGCTTTACCAGCTAGAGATGCTAAAGACTTGATTCTATGATAACCCAAACCGACTAGATCTAGCTGACTCTGACTAAAGAAAATTGATGTATAACTGCTTTGAGTAATGCAAACAAACAAAAATGAAGGGGATGGAGGGAAGAAATTCAGACAAAAACTGCACCATTAGACAAATTTATGGAGTCTAAGCTAACAGCCATTACCAGTCATGATGGCAATATATTAACCTACAGTACAGTAACTGGTTTACTTTACTTGTTTTCTTTTATCTCTTCCAAATTGTGTTGTTTCTACATATATTTGTTTCTACATAATTTTTCAGTGCTGAAAACAGGATAAGATTGTTTTGTTATTATTGAATAAATTTGAAATGTTGAAATTGCCTAGTAGTTGTCCTCAGTTCCCTCACAGAAGCAAAGGAAAGTCTTTGGAGAGTCAGAAAAGTGTTAAGTGTGCTTTGTTCTGAAGATGTCCTTGATAAATAGTCAAGGGTGTGATTTAGCTTTACTGGGGAAAGTGCTTCATAATAGGTTGATGTCTTTTAAGCCAATATTTAAATGTAAGTGCTGGGCATGAATTACATGACATACAAAGACAAGGTTCACTGGGCATGTCAATCCCCATTACAATACATAATTCAAATGCCTGATCCAATTCATCTTTTTTACAACTCAAGTGAAAATGTCTCTTGTGTTCATAAACATTATCACATATGGACTGTTTATGCTTATGAACTCAGTTCAACCAAGGACATTTTCAGGTGGCTTTGTGCCATACTTCCTTTCCACCTTTCCCATTCTTGAAGAAAGTGTTTGGCCTGCTGATCATACTTGTACTGGACCAGGGCTACCTATGACTAATTTTCAGGGTGACCATAACCACAAGGGAGGCCAAAGCACCACAAAATGTAGGACATTACAAAATAAAAGCTAAAAACACTAATAAAGAAATAAAATTAATTCCATATGGTTTATTTACAGCTATATTACATATACTGTACTCAACTATATTTTTCTACTTAACTTATCTTTGTTAAAATGCTTTGTTGACTTGCAATATACTTACTGAATTCCATGCAAGACAAGTGCTTAAAATAGTACTTTACTTACAACAAACTTGTGACTGAATCTACATTTAAATTAATTCTTTCATTTGTCCATTGTGGTGAAATTAGGCTGGGGAGAACTCTTTCAACATTTGCACTGTGTCTTCAAGCAGGCCATTGCCAAACACATTTGATTTTTTTCCCCCTCCAAGAAACAAATGCACCCTGAACTCTGGGGCAAATCTTATCAGCTGCTGCTCCTAGAAAAAAAGCAACTTTAGAAGGATCCATCCTATCTCCCTGTTTGCAGCAAGGACAAGCTAGACAGCAGACACATTTCTCAAAGGGGAACAGCAAATGTGGTGTTACTCAGTGGGTTTCTTTGCCATGCTCAAAATGGAGGATCTTTTGAAATTCCTCCTATATAGAAGGTTGAAATATGGGACATGTTCTGGAAAAGGAGGATGTCTGTCTGATCATTCTGGTAATTTACAACCCATTTTTAAAAGGCTGCTACAAATACAGTTGCACACTGAAGATCAGATGAAATTTTGAGTTTACCACATTTCTGGATGAGGTGCTTAACCAAATGGTGAAAGACATCTCTTTCTCATAGGGTGTGATTTTCCTTACTTTTGTATCTCACATTCAGTGTGCTTTGTTTTATAAGCAGATGTTGGAAGGCTCATTTGCAAGTATAAGGCATGTGTCTCTCAGGAAATCCAGTTATAGAAACTGGTTTAATTTTTGGGATTACATTTTCCCCATAAAATCTATTTTGACCTTAAGATAACTCATTCTACATCAGTATCTGTGTAAGATGACATATAGCTGATCCAAGAAACCAATTCTTTGAAGCAGATTGGGAGTTCTCATAGACACCCATGGAAATAATCTGGCCTCATAAATCAAATAGTAATGGAACATCTACCCATTGAGTTTTGCCAGGTACCTATCTTGTTATAGTTGAAGAATAAGGCAAATACCTGGATCTCTAATCTGCTTTCAGTTTCTGGGTTTCTCTTTGGTTTGATACGATGGTCTTATTATGCTATACTTCTGCAAACCACCCTGGAACAAATTCATTTAAAGAGAAATATCTAATGCTATGAAAATAAATGCAGCTATGTAAGCAATTCACAGGGGAGTCCAACACAAAGTCACTTTATGCTCCCCCACTCCCTATAGGCGAGGACATGCAGCTACTTAAAGGTGCACATTTCAAAAAGGCCTAATTCCTATTAACAGAGCTTGAGGCCATCTCTGCAGTCATCAAATACCATCTTATCAAAAGCTATCTTTTCACACAGGAATCAGGAAATTCATTAATAGGATAGAGACACAGGAATAACACAATTAGTTATAACAAATGCTTGATTTGCACATTGCACATTTGCACACTGGACTGCATTCATTTGAGTTGAAGGGAGCACTGCCAAAGGAGAGCATAGACAAGAATTAATGACTATCTATAAAGGTTCATGCTGGCCTTTCTAATGTATTTGCTGCTCATTTTTCAGAAATGCTTTATCAGATCTGTTTTCTATATACAAAGGATTTTTGTGCTACTTAGCTTTTAAAAAATGATCACCTTCCAAACTAGCAGCAATATTCAAGGCACAGAAAATTCTTGAGAAGGTAGTGATAAGAAATGGTTTGGAGCTGCAGAAGCAGAATCGTTTAGCACATGAGTTTGTGCACATGATTTAAGGTAAACAGTCAATTTAAAGTAGAACAAATGATAGCTACAATAAATGACACATTTTAATATAAGAGATTATTCCCTGCAATATCATTTAAGATTTCCTCCCTATCTGTTTTTGTTCTCTTTGATTTCTAAGCAGAATTGTTTGCCTATTCTAAGGCTGCATCTGCACTGCACAAATAATTCTGTTTGACACCAACTACCATGGCTCAATGTTATGGAATTTTGGAGCTCGAAGTTTCTTGTGACACCAGAGGTCCCTAACAGAGAAGGCTAAGTATCTCACAAAACTACAAATCCCATAATTTCATAACAATGAGCCATGGCAGTTAAAGTGGTGTCATACTGAATTATTTCTTAAGTGCAGATGTAGCCTAAATCAGATGAATAGCATTGTTTGTGCACACAGCTACTTAAGACTTGCAAAAAGACACATTATAGATTTCCCCACATTTCAAACAAACAAACAAACAAACCAGAATTACTAGGTGGGATTCTATAGAGGCATTATGCTTATACAGCTGTTGGTGGCGATGAGTGTAGGTACTTTTTCTGAACTTGAATAAGGAGGTACCTAACATTTCCATGTGGCTTCTTTTCCAGTTGACACAGGCACAATTCCCCATTATGAACACTGCTACTGTTGTCTCAGCTCCCATCCTCTAATAAATACACTTTTAGGGGCCATTCCCACTGGGCATATAACGCAACATATATCGCTGCGATTTTGACTCGGATTTTTCCCCAAGTCGTAATCAAATCTGACCCATCGTTCCCATTAAAAACGGGTGCAAACAGACCCGCTTTTTTCTACCCCACTTTTGT
Organism: Sceloporus undulatus; assembly: GCF_019175285.1. Lineage (NCBI taxonomy): Eukaryota > Metazoa > Chordata > Lepidosauria > Squamata > Phrynosomatidae > Sceloporus > Sceloporus undulatus. The sequence continues at coordinate 225,656,663 of NC_056524.1, read as the reverse complement.
TCCCATTGGTACTTTCCCCGTGGTAATTTGAAGCAGGTTATTTTGCTCCCCGTTCCCATCGCCCTTCCAAAACCTCTTTTTTTAAAAGCAGCTGTCAATCAAGCACCTAAGCGCTTGACATCACAGCCAATCAGTCACTTAGGTGCTTTTCCCCTGCGGGAAAGGCAAAAGGGAGCCTCTATTCCCCTCAAATCCCTGTGTATCCCAGGCTCTTCTGTGTCTTCCCATAGTTCCTCTGGGAAAGAGAGAAGGAGCCTCTATTCACCCCAAATCCCCTTGGGTCGCAGGTTCTTCTGTGTCTTCCCATGGTTCCTCTGGGAAGGAGAGAAGGAGCCTCTATTGACCCAAATCCCTTTGCATCCCTCATTGCTCCCTGGGCTTTCGGGGGGGGGGGCGATCAGCAAGCTATGTAATGCAAGCCCTCTGCTGCTCAGGCGCTCAGGCAGAGGCAAAAAAGAAAAAGAAAAAATAATAAAAAATGGTGTTCAATGGGTCTCCTCACACATCGGTCTATGAATGTGGAGCAGAAGGGAGGTTGCAGGGGGCGTAATGTGTTTACTGTGTTTGGAGGTCAATGCATAGCAATCGCCTTATCCTGCTTCCCAATCCACTGGAGGAAAGACTATGCGAACGAGAGAAAATGGCGCTGGCAATGCAGAAAAGAGAACAAGCGGGTGACACCCCCAGGCCAACCCCTTGAGCACTGCTCCTCCCATCCCCAAGTTCCCAAATCTTACACCTTTGTCGTTCCCATTCATTTGCCCCAAATCGGACTCAGGAGGCGTAAGAAAAACCTCTAAAATGTGCACCCTTTTAAAACCGATTTATCCACCACTGATTCGGGTTTTCCAAGGAAAAATCGAATACATGGGGATCAGATCCAAATTCCAATGGGAACAAAATTGGTGCAATGAGGATCGAATGCGTGCTCAAATGGGAACAATGCACCCATAATTCAATTCTTGATGCACGTTATAAGCCAGTGGGAATGGGGCTGTACAGAGGTTTCCATTCTGATAGGATTCAGCAGGACCTTATCATTTCACTAGAAGACCTTAGTTGCCTTGCTTGCTGAAGTTTGCAAATAACAGAGCCCATGTTTGCTTTTCTCAATCACATTAATAAGTGTTCATGTTACATTCAACCCAGATATAGTATTTATAAATGTGCACACAGGCTGTTGATCTGTACAAAGGTTTGCAGGTTTTGTGTGTAACATTTAACATAGTACTGTACATAGTACTTCATATACAGATTGCTGATATATACACTGGTGCAGTTATTCATTTGTAATGGATCATTCATGTATTTGTTGTGCAGTCCTTGAGTTGCTACTGCTGTTCAAATATTCAATCTTCTAGATTAACAAACAGCAGGAAAACATTATTTGGGGGTCTTTTGCAAATTGATTTTTTTAAAATTAAGCAAATATTTATTTTAAAAACCTATTACTACTCTACATAAAAATAACATGTTTGGTTAAATCTACATAGAATTTCACTCTCAGGAAAAGTTAGTTTTAGCTAAACTATCATAAGTAGTTTGGTTGTGCAAAGTATTCTTTTATTTTATGAACTTATCAAAAATACTGATATGAAACAGTGAAAATGGAATAAAATGTTCATGAAAGTCAACAAAATTCTATTTATTTGAAAACAAGAATATATTTCATAATTATAAGAGAGACTGGGAGTCAGAGAGAAAGCAATAGTACCAATTCAAATAACTACACAGTTGAAGTCCTGATACAAGACAAAACAGAAATAGGGCAGGATAAAGTCCAGTGAAACAGATCTCCACTTAGGGGATCCAGCCAGACTGCATCTAAACAGCCCTGGATTGGATAGAGGTGTAATTTGGGACAGCCACTCTTATTTAATTATTATATATTTACTATATTTATATACCACCTTTCTCCCTGGACAGGTCCCAAGGTGGCTTCCAGGATAACAAATTGAAAACATTAACCAATTTTTTAAAAAAGCAATTTAAAATCACCACATTGAAATATTATAAAACTGATTATAAATCATACAAAAGTTAAAAACAAATAAAACATACATCTATATTAAGAACTTCCCTGCTTAACCATTAACAGCTTGCTTAAATAATAAAATAAATACAATAAAAACTCTGGTCTCAAAGTGCAGCTAATGAAAGACTGTCTTGATATTGGATACTCTAGTTGGTGCTTTTTATTCACTTCCTCTATGCTCCTCTTCTCTAATTTAGGTTTTCTGTACTCTCTCATACTTGCTACATGCGCGCGCGTGCGTGCACATACACACACACACACACACACACTGTCTACTTCAAAATTCCCCATGGCAGCTTTTTAGAGACAAAAAAAGGTTGCATTTGGAGCAAACTATGCAGGTTTAAATTTAAATGTTTACATAAAGTCCACATTCTTTCACACACATATGTCCGTTCTATCCAAGTGCAGCTATATCTTTGCTCTGTCCACAAAATTTAAGAAGTTGGGTTTAAACCTGGGTTTAAATCAGAAATGAATACAGGAACAACCAGGGTCCTATTCACACTACAGAATTATAGTGCTGTTATTCCATTTTAACTGACATGACTTCATCCTATGCAATCCTGAGATTAGCTTTTTAGGGAAGCATATTTGGAATTTTCAGCCAGAGTGCTACAGTGCCTCACTACAAACCCCAGCATTTCATAGAATGGAAACATGGCAGTTAAAGTGCAATAATAGTGCTATAATTCTGCAGTGTGAAGGGAACCCAGGATCTTTATGCTGCATACAGAATAGTACCTGAGCTTGAATTGTGAGACTGGATAATGGGTGGAGTCAGATGGGGAGAGTCAGAAAACAATCAAAATAATCAGCATAAATGCAGATTTGACCTATCAAGTAGAAGCTGATGTTGCTAGATCCCTTCTAACTATTCAGAAGCTGAGGAAAAGGGCTGCTGGGCAGGCGTTAAAAAGCCTTTGGGAAAAGAAGCTTCAGTGTCAGAGGTTTTAACTAAGATATGTCTTTAAATTAGATAGCTCATCTATCTTCTGGCTATGAGCAAGTCTAACTGAACTAAATGGCATTTTTGCATAGATATTAATACACTGCTGGGCTGCAATCATGTATACTCATTTACACGGTGATCAGTCCCTTTGAATATAAGGGAACCTACATCTGAGTAGACTTGCATAGGGTTGTACTATTACTATTTATGTGTCTGTCATGTAAAAACAGATTATAATTATTTTCCAACATCACTTTGTAATGTATGCCTTATTCTTCTTCTCCATTGTGCCCAACCACAGCCCACTTTTTAATCTATACAGAACCCATTATATAGAAGGTATGAAAACAGGGAGTTTGGTCATTCTGTCTCTGCTATTGCTACCTCTTCAGAGGGCTGATTGACAGGATTTTAACTCTTTTTCAAAAAAGGAATCCAGGCATGTGTCCTGGACATTTCCTGCCCTGTCTTTCAAATCAGAGCACTGATCAATTGTGGCAGATTAATGAAATGTTCACCTCAGGTTGCAATGTCAGTGTGAAAATGACAGAATAGAAAACCTACAAGAAAATCATAATAACCAGAAAGGCAAGCAATGAACAGAAGTTTCTCACAGGACCTCAGACTTTGAAAGCACCAGCTTTTCAGCTAAACTGAGGCACTCAAGATCAGTACATATATTTTGGTAAAAAATTGGCACTAGAGAAGAATACAAAGCACCCATGTTCCTCAGCTCAAGCTGTAAAACAGACACTCATTTAGCTGAAAGGAAACCTGTCTACATGATGAAATTGCAGAGCTATTTGTGTAACTTATGGATTTATAAAATTATTTATGGCTTTATAAAATTACATACTTGTGAGTGGTAAAATTCTGCTCTAAAATTTGCTGGAATGAAAAGCTTCTTTAACTGGCAGTTATAACAAATGTGATGTATACACACACCCACACACAAGGGGGCGGGGGCAAGAAAAAACTCAGGCTAGTAAGAAATATCTTAAGAAAAGAAGTCAGTCTCTGGAAATTCTAAAAACAGTAATTATGGATGCAGTACCTGAACTGGGCATAAGCAAGAATGAGAACAATGCACTTTCACCATATAAACATATAGAGTACTGGATCTCTTAAGGCTACATTAACATGCAACTTGATATCCAGACTATATTTTGGGATGGTTGTAAAACCAGTAAGAACTGTTGTTGTAGTGAAATGTCTTAAATCCACAGCAATCCATTAAAACAAGTGTGGCAACTTCTATCCTCCTCCTTAGAGTCCTATCTTAGGGTCTTATCTACAGCCACTGCTTCGTCATCAATTTTTAGTTGTGCAGCAATGGAAGGTGAAGCAGGGGAAGTATTTTGTTGTTGTTAACTGCCCTTGCATTGACTTCGAATCATGGCGGCCCTGTGAATAAGGTATCTCCAAGATCCCTGTTCTCATCTGCTCTGCTTAGGTCCTGTAGGCCCAGGCCTGACTGAGACTAACCATCTGGCATGTGACCTTCCTTTTTCTACTGACTTCCACCTTTCCTAGCATCATTGTCTTTTCTAATGATTCCTTTTTCCTCATGGTGTAGCCAAAGTATGACTGTCTCAACTTGGCTTCCAGAGAAATTCAGGGTTGATCTATTCTAGGACCCATTATTTTTGTCCTCTTGGCCATCTATTGTATTCTCAGTACTTTTCTCCAGCACCACATCTCAAATTAGGTGATTTTTTCCTACTGATTTTTTTTTATATTCAGCTCTCACATTCTTATATGGTGATGGGAATACAATGGCTTGGACTATCCTCTCGTTAGTGTTCAGAGTTACATCTTAGGACTTTAGAATCTTACCAAGTTCTTTCATAATTGCCCTTCCCATTCCTGGCCTTCTCCTGATTTATTGACTGCAGTATTTGTTCTGATCAATGTTTGAACCACAGTATGGGAACTCTTTGACTATTTCAATTTTCTTGTTACTTGCCTTTTAAATAAAATGTGTTGGACACATATGCCTTATATTCCTTATGATTAGTGCTCCTGAAGACTCTTGGAAATGCTGATCATAATGAAAACAAGACACTCCATGTTGCCCATCTCTCCATTTGAACATTTTGACCACAATGGTCAGGTGCTGGTGCTGCCTTGGTCACAGAAAGCTTTTGAGATTGTAAACATAAGTTTATCAAAGGTTTAGTATCAGTGTGGGTTGTTTGTTTCTCTGTTAGGAGGATGAAGAATCTACTCAGGAGTGCAGTCAGAACTTTAAAGATATGGTGCACCCACTTCTTAGGCCAGAAGAAGTGGTGCCGTGTGCCAGAAGAAACAATGGCACGTGGTGTGCGCACACTGCCATGCTACTGCACTGCCACAAGCATGAGCCCCATTACTTGTAATGGGGCTCAAGCATACGCGCAATTTCATTTACACCGGGGGGGGGGGGGTGTCTGTTATGCCCAAGATTGTAAGGGCAACCTGTTTATCCTGAGAGCATGTAATGAAAACCTCTCCCTCTGTGGACCTATTCACAGCAAGGCTGAGAAAGACATTGAGACACCAAATTTGGTTTTAAACACCATGCATGTAACATTTATTGAATCACACAAGTAACACAAACATTGATTATCAAGAGCTCTTTCACTCACACATTCATACAATACTCACACACACTTTCCTTCCGCCGAACATTGATCAGGTGTTCTCGAAGGCTGGGGATGACACCGTTGCCGCGGTTGGTGCCAACAAAATGGAGATGAAAGTCCAGGGTCTTTATACTTTTTCTTCTCTCTGGCTCTTGGCTGCTAAAGTCTTGCAATATTGCAGCCCATTACTCAACTTCCTCTTTTGGGAGGACAGACAGGCTGTTCAGATCAGTCCGTGTTCAAAGCAACTCGTTCTGTTCAAAGTTCTCCATTGTCCTGTCAGTTCCTCATCATGGTGACTCAGGAGATAAGGTTCTTCCCGGTCATGGTTCGTCACACCTGGATGGCACCCCGCTTCAGCTTCCAAGTTTTCAGACTTTCCTCACCTCGGTTGCCAAATACCTTCGTCACATCAGTGCTTTGCGCGGAACCATCTTGTTTGTTCCTTTAGCTATGTTTAAAGCACAATTCCTTGGTTCTTCGATTCTTCAGCTCTGGGTTTAAGTCAGAGCTCACTCATTCATCTTACAGGTCCGGTCCGGAACGGATCCCCCACATAAAAGAAGGGCACACTGTACTACCCAAGATATTGAAGACAACATCCAAAATAAGTTCAGAACCTTGCATGGTTCCTTTGAAGTTCACACTTAAATCTAGAATTACTCATTGCCTGAATGACATGGAAGCCACCAGCCATCTCTAGGTGGTCCATATAACTGTGTGGTCCTGCAGCACTGGCACCTTGTGGCTTCTGTTAACATAAAACAACAGGAACCATCTTATCTGGGGAGCAATGCACCATTTATATTTCATTAAAAGGATTAGCAATTAACTTAGTTTAGTTTGGCAAAAATGCCAAAGGGGTTTTGTTTTAATTTTTTGCACTAGAAAATATTCCCAAATCAGTCCTGTAAAATTCACACATTCCAAAGGCAGTGTTCACACAGCCTTAGGCATTTAGCTCCCTAAATGTTTGTTTGCTTAAAGTGAATTGCTATTAGTTACAACATTATTTTCAGTTTAAGCAAATAGATAAAATATGACAGAAAGCCCAAGGAAATCTTCCTTGCCTTTCCAAATATTCACACACAGATACACACTAAGGCTATGATGCAGCATGTAGAGACAAAATGTAAAACTCCAAACAGGTGGAATTGTGCTCTGTCTCTTCAACTCTCTCTGCAAGGGGTGTGTGTTCAACACAGCTGTGTAGGAGCCAAGGCAAGTCTGGGTGGATGAGTAATATCCAGGTATATCTTAATAGGAAGAAACACAATAGTATAGCTATCCGTGGAACCATCCAGCAGTTCTCCAGGGGTCTTGCAGAATGACTTTGCCATTGTGTATTTGGCTACAGAGACAAAACTGGATGATCCTTGCCACCTTGAAACACTACATGGCCATGTTGGAGGGTTCCCTGCAAAAGCAAAGTGAGTCTTGAGGTATTGGGGGTCACTGAATGAGGAAGGTAGTAAATCCCTTCCTCTCCAAGGTCATAAAAAGGCACACACTGGTGTTACATTGGTATATTTCACTAGCAGGATTTTATCTAATTTATCCAGTTTTTGAATTTTTAGGTTCAATATGTTAGGTGATTGCCAGTGGTGCAGATTCAACTGACTTGGACTCAAGTTGGACTCAGGTCGCTTCAGTGACCTGATTTAGAATTCACTTACACTCGACTAGGTAATAAATGATGCACTAACTCAACTTGACTTGTGACTTGTACATTTTTAGTGACTGTCTTGCTGTCTTAACTTCATCCAGAAATAGAAAACATATTAGGCAATGGGCTTGAGGTCTACTCAGCAGCCTGTCCCTACTATTTGTCAGAGGAGCCTTTTAGAAGCATCCCTCTGCCTCTAGCCTATTGTCTAATGTGTTTGCTTTTCCTCACTAAGAATTTTTTTTAATCTAATGGCTGCACGACTTCTTGATTTCCCAGTTATTGAAATTCCACCACCCCCAACACAACCCACCACCACCTCCATTTTTTCTATTCATGTTGGCTCCCAGACTTGACTTGAAAGCATCTTGCAAAGACTTAAAACTCAACTTGAGAGACTAGAGACTTGAGACTTGACTTGAAACTTGGGATAAAAGATTTTAATACATCACTAGTAATTGTGTTGTATATTCTTAAAAAGAAACTGAACACATCTTATGAGTATGACCGTTCCTTCAGGTTACCATAGAGGAAGAGGTGGGAAGTAGGGCCTGCTCCTTTGGCTCTACTGAGAAGTCACTTCCATCAGCCTCCATCTTTCATGTTTCCATGGAAGCTGGTTTTTATCAGAATGATGCAACTGTAAGAGCCAATGATTGACGGTACTCTGTTTTCGCCTTTTAAATTTTGTTTCATGTCTTTTAGATTATATGGTTGAATGGAAAGATAAAAATGCTTTAAATAAAATAGAAAAGCAAACCTATAACCATGTAAATTCATTCAAAGATATATTCATGTTAGTCTGTAAAATTAGTATGTAGAGAACTCTTCTAGCACCTTTGAGACTAACTGAAAGAAAGAAGTTGGCAGCATGAGCTTTCATAGACTACAGTCTACTTCCTCAGATGCCTTTAGTGGAGTGGAAACAAGGGAAAGACATATATATGCCATTGATATGTGAGAATGTCAATTCAAGTTCAAAATATATGGAAATTAAGCAGCAAATCCAGTTTTAACTATGGTAGTTGGTGAATAAAGACATTGGGAACTAGCCATTGTATATGGAAATGAAGTGGAAAGACCGGTTTGGCTTTGGAAACTAGCTTGTAGGTGAGGAGAACAGATGAGTGTAGAACACCCCACTGAATGGGGTCAGGTAGTGTTGAATTATGTGTAGTGAGCCAGGAACCCATTATCCCTGTTCAATCCATGGCCAAGGGACTGTAGTTTATGGATGAACTTCAACTCTGCTGTTTCTCTTTCCACTCTATCTTTGTAGTTCTTTTGTTCAAGGACCACTGTTCTGATGTCTGAGAGGGAATGCCCAGGGAGATTGAAATGTTCTGCCACTGGTTTTTGTGTATTCCCATTCCTAATGTCTGATTGATGACCCTTTATCCTCTGATACAGGGACTGGCCTGTTTGCCCAATGTAAAGTGCTGATGGGTATTGATGACATAGTATGGTATAAAGCACATTGGACAATGAGCACGTGAATATCTCCTAATATTGTGGGTGATGCCATTAGGTCTTGTGATGACATTTCCTGGGTAAATGTGTGGGCAAAGTTGGCATCTTGGTTTGTGGCAAGGCTTAGTGCCTGTGTCCCCATCTGTGTTGTGTGTCTTCCTGTGAGTACTTGTTTGAGGTTTGGAGGCTGTCTGTAGGCAAGTAAATGTCTGCCACCAAGAGCCCTTGAAAAAGTGGCATTATTGTCCAGAATGGGTTGTAGTTCATTGACGATGTGCCTGAGTGGTCCCAGTTGGGAGCTGTATGTGACCGCTAATGGGGTTATGTCATTTTCTCTTCAATCTGTTCTGTAATATATCAATCCTGGGTAGAAGCCTTGACTTGTTTGTTTGTTTTTTTAATTAATGTGGTGGGTACTGTAGTTGTTGTCTTTGATGTCTTATTGCTAATAATCACGATGAGGGACCAATGCAGCATTCCAATATATCATTATGTATTTGTCATACACAGATTGTTCCTCAACACAGCTTTCACTATTAAAGAGCAGGGTTTCCCATTCTTTGATCCCTGCTTACATAGATCCATTGCTATTTCTATACTATGAAAAAGGATCTTGTAGCTACTGTTTGATAAAGGAGTTTTTTTCTCTCCACAAGAAGCAAGAGATGCAGAAGGAGATGCAAAATCATAAGGCATGGATCACAACATCCAATATCTCTAAATTAATTTCCCCAAACATTTGCAGTTTCATGTGAGGACAAGATCCTTTTGCATACTGATGTTCCAGACTAACATGGCTTTGGCACAGTACAGACCGCTGAAAAGCGGGTTCTTTTTACACTGCAAGGGCAACATAACAAGTGCGCCACTGGCACACTCATTACATAAGCGCTGTGTAGACCTGCGCAGACACTGCGTGGCGCTTGCATAACAATGGCGGCCACCGTGTATACAGGGTGTCACCATTATTACACCCTTGTCACATGCTAGGTTTGCAGGGCATGTGGGCGCTCCACCCCGAGGCAACCCTAGCATGTGATGAGGGCGTCACAGAGGGCCCATATGTACTGGGCTTTTGTCTCTGAATTCTGTTTCTACACTAGTATGCACTTTTCTGTAATCACAGAACCCAACACTTGGAAAGGTGACTTGAAAAAACATTTTCATTATCATCATGGCTTGAAGGCAACCCTACTAAACTAGAGTAGACCCACTGAATCTATGGGAACTTGTAAATCAAACATTGATTTCCATTGATTCAGTGGGTCTACTCTAGTGGAGACTGGCAATTTCATTTAGGCTTTGGACTAGAACTCCCAGAATCTCTTAGAATGGCTTGGTTTCAAGCTCTGCAGAGAACCTTCTTGAGGTGGAAATTCAGTTCTCAGATTGTAGCCATTGTCTCCAGCACACTGTCACACTTCTGTTTGACCTTGCAGCATTTCCAGGGACCGAAAGTCAACAGCAATGAAGTAGTTTAAATAATTAGTGTGTGACTAATTTTGTTGTCACACCATTTCTTTTAACCCAGGCTTCTACAGAGTAAACAACTTTAAAATATGTTGACCTTGAATATAACTGCAGGGTGAAATCACCCAGTGGCTTACTGAGCATCTTCTGAAATAATTTGACTGCATTCACAGGTCCCTTGAGAATACGATGGCTTCCAGTACCAGTTTTTGAAATGAGACAAAACATACAGCCTTAGCAACTCTCATTCTGAGAACTCTACGAGATAAGACAAAGCAAGACTACTGTTAGATAAAGGATGTTTTTTCTCCACAAGAAGCAAGAGATGAAGAAGCAGATGCAAGATTATAAAGCATGGATCACAGTGTCTCTAAATTCATTTTACCAAACATTTGCTGTTTCATGCAAGAACACTCTATTCATTTAAGCAGCACAAGAATCTACTGGTTGCATTCATTTAAAATATTTCTTTGTTCTTTCCACTTTCCTCAAATGGGTTCATAGCAGGTGCTTCTGCTGCCATCCTGAATCACAATGCCACACAGAGCTGATGTGTTGTGCAGATCAGTATGTGGACAAAGTACAGCCCTCCAGAATATTCCAACATTCCCCACCATTGGCTATGCTGGCTAAGGCTGATGGGATTTCATAGAATCATAGAATCATAGAATCATAGAGTTGGCAGCGAACCACTAGGCCATTCCATCCACCCCCTGCCATGCAGGAAATCCAAATCAAGCATCCCTGAAGATGGCCATCCAGCCTCTGTTAAAGACCTCCAAGGAAGGAGACTCTATCACCTTCCGAGGAGTGCATTCCCGTCGACAGCCCTTACTGTCAGGGAAGTTCCTCCTATGTTCAGGTGGAATCTCTTTTCCTGCAGTTTGCATCCATTGTTCCGGGTCCTGTTCTCTGGAGCAGCAGAAAACAAGCTTGCTCCCTCCTCAATATGACATCCTTTCAAATATTTAAACAGGGCTATAATCACCTCTTAACCTTCTTTTCTCCAGGGCACATCCCCCAGCTCCCTAAGTCGTTCCTCATAGGGCATGGTTTCCAGACCCTTCACCATTTTGTCGCCCTCCTTTGGACACGCTCCAGTTTCTCAATTCCTTTTGATTGTGGTGCCCAGAACTGGACACAATATTCTAGGTGGGGCCTGACCAGAGCAGATACAGTGGCACTATTACTTCTCTTGATCTAGACCAGGGGTCGGCAACCTCCGGCCCGCGGGGCCGAATCGGCCCCGTAGGCCTTTCTGCCGGCCCCCGCGCAGTCCTGCCGCCGATTGCCGCCCGTTTCTGCGCCGCTCTGGGCGCCATTTTGCTTTTCAAAATGGGGCGTGAAGTCTCGCGTGACCTTTCCCAGGACGGGAAAGGTCGCGCGGGAGACTTCGCCGCCATTTTGAAAAGCAAAATGGCGGAGAGGAAGAGGAGGGCCGCGCGACCACGCGGCCCTTCCCTGCCTCTCCGCCGGCTCCGCGCGGCCCTCTGCGGCTCCCCGCGGGGCTCGCGGGGCCATCCCCGCCTCCCGCGGGCTCCGCGGGCCATCCCCGCCTCCCCGCGGGGCTCCGCGGGCCATCCCCGCCTCCCGCGGGGCTCTGCGGGCCCTCCCGCCTCCCGCGGGCCCTCCCCGCCTCCCCGCGGGGCTCCGCGGGCCCTCCCCGCCTCCCGCGGTCTCCGCGCGGCCTTCCCCGCCTCCCCGCAGGGCTCCCGCGGCCCCACGCGGCCCTCCGCCCCGCCGGAGGAAGAGCAGGAGGAGGAAGAGCAGGAGGAGGACGAAGAGAGAGGAATAGAAGGTGGTGAGTGGCCAGGCCCGATGGGTTTTTTTGTTTTATTTTGCATTTTTTTAATTGCTAACAAGTGTCCCTGGCTGACAATGATAGTGTGGTGGTGGGTTGGTGATGATGATGATGTGATGTGATGTTGACAAAGATGATTAAGCCAGCTTGGAGGCATGGAGGCACTGTTTCTGAAGCCAAGAGAGTGGACCTTGCAAAGTGTTTTTTGTGCTTTTATGCTAACACGTTTCCCTTGCTTTGACAATGATAGTGTGCTGATGATGATGATGCAGCTTGAAGTATGCAACTACTGTTTCAGAAGCTGAGAGAGGTTCTTGCAAAGTGTGTTTTGTGTGCTTTTATGCTAACAAGTCTCCTTGCTTTGACAATGATAGTGGATGATGATGATGATGCAGCTTGAGAAGCATGCAACTACTGTTTCAGAAGCTGGAGAGTGTTGACCTTGCAAAGTGTGTTTTGTGCTGTTTTAATGCTAACAAGTCTCCCTTGCTTTGACAATGATAGTGTGATGATGATGTGTGATGCAGCTTGAGAAGCATGCAACTACTGTTTCAGAAGCTGAGAGAGTGTGACTTGCAAAAGTGTGTTTTTGTGCTTTATGCTAACAAGTCTCCCTTGCTTTGACAATGATTGTGTGGTTGATAATGTGATGATGATGTGATGATGACAATGTATGATATGATCAGGTTGAGAGGCATGCACGCACTGTTCTGAAGCCAGGAGTGTGACTTTCCAAAGTGCCTTTTCTGTGTGTTTTTGGTTTTTAATGGTGATATTGATATCAGAAGCCTCTGAGGCAAGGCCGTGTAAATTGCTGTGATTTTACACAACTCATGCGCAGTGACGAAAAACCAAAGTCCCTTAACCCAAGCCACATTTCTGAGAAGTACCCTTGGTCCAAGAACGGTGAAACCACCTTGACATGTTCAATATGCATAGCCATGTTAAAACCATGCTAAGTGTTAAACCCAAGGGGTTTGATTATGTGAATAAGCCTCTGAAATATGACGAGGCCATGTTAAGTAAGCCATGTGAAATGCTAAACTGTGCTGTTGTGTGTGTTTTGGAATGCAGATTGGGGGTGTTTGTCCAGAAAGGCACTGAGGAGGAGAGGGTGGCACACGCCTCCTCCTTTCAGGGCTTTGGTAGAGGCTCCGCCCGGAGAGTGGCTCCGCCCCGGAGGGTGGCTCTGCCCCGGAGGGTGGCTCGCCCTGGAGGGTGGAAGCTCGCCCCCCAGCATGCAGCCACGCCCTGAAGGGTGGAAGCTCCACCCCCGGCTTCGGCCCCCCGACTTGTCCGGGGGACACCAACCGGCCCCCGGCTCCAAAAGGTTGCCTACCCCTGATCTAGACACTATACTTCTATTGATGCAGCCTAAAATGCATTGGCCTTTTAGCTGCCGGGATCACACTGTTCACTCATGTTCAACTGTGTGTTACTTGGACTCCTAGATCCCTTTCACACGTAGTTTCATTCAGCCAGGTGTCACCCATCCTATATCTGTGCATTTTATTTTTCCGCCCTAAGTGCAATACCTTACATTTCTCCGTGTTTAATTTCATTTTGTTAGCTTTGGCCCGCTTTCTAGTCTATTCAGGTCATTTTGAATCTTGATCCTGTCCTCTGGGGTATTAGCTATTCCCCCTAATTTGGTGTCATCTGCAAATTTTATAGTATGCTCCCAATTCTGTCATCCAGGTCATTGTAAAGTGTTGAATAGCAGGGCCCAGGACAGACGCCCTGTGGGACCCCACTGGTCACTTCTCTCCAGGATGAAAAGGAGCCATTGTTGAGCACCCTTTGGGTTCGGCCGGTCAACCAATTACAGATCCATGTAACAGTTACTTTGTCTGCCCACATTTTACAAGCTTCTTTGCAAGAATGTCATGGGAAACCTTGTCAAAGGCCTTACTGAAATCAAGATATACTATATCCACAGCATTCCCTTCATCTACCAAGCTGTAATTTTATCAAAGAAAGAGATTAGGTTTGTCTGGCATGACTTGTTTCTCTGAAACCCATTTTGACTTTTTGTGATTATGGCATTGCCTTCTGATGTTCACAGACTCTCTGTTTAATGATCTGCTCCAGAATCTTTCCTAGTACTGATGTCAGACTAACTGGACGATAATTGTTGGGATCCTCTTTTTCCCCTTTTTGAAGATGGGACAACGTTTGCCCTCCGCCAGTCTGCTGGGATCTCTCCTGTTTTCCGGAGTTTTCAAAGATTATTGCCAATGGCTCCGATATTACATTTGCCAGTTCTTTTAATACCCTTGGATGGAGTTCATCTGGTCCGGAGACTTAAATTCATTTAGATTAATAAGGTGTTCCTCTACTATCTCTTTACTTATTCTGTACTGAAATGCCCCTATCTGTCCTCTGCTCCATTATCCTCAGGTTGAGCACCCTTTGCCTTTTCTGAGAAGACGAGGCAAAGAGGTGTTGGTAATTCTGCCTTTTCTCTGTCTTCTGTTAGCATTTTGCCATCTTCTCCACGCAGTGGCCCTATCTTTCCTTCTTCTTCCTTTGCTGCGACATATCCAAAAAAGCCCTTTTATTGTTCTTAACCTCTCTCGCAAGCCTGAGTTCTTCTGTGCTTGCTTTTCGCTTTACCCCTACACATGCCTGCTATTTCTTTGAATTCCTTTTTTGTGATTTCTCCCTTTTTCCATTTCTTTACATGTTCCGTTTCAAACTTAGCTCGGTTTGAAAGTTCCTTAGTCACTCCATCCTGGTTTCTTGAGGACACCTCCGTTTTTCTTTCTCACTGGAACTGTTTGAAATTGTGCCTTCAGTATCTCCCTTTGAGAAGTCCCATCCGTCCTGAACTCCTTTATCTTTTAGTATTTCTGACCATGGAATTGCCCCTCCATACTTCTCTAAGTTTACTGAAATCCGTCTTCCCAAAGTCTAGGATGCGTGTCTGCTATGCCTGGCTTCTCCTTTCCACTGTATTACAAACTCCAGGAGAACATGGTCACTTCACCTAATGATCCCACCACTTGCACCCCATTAACCAGTCATCCTTGTTGGTTAGGATCAGATCTAAAATAGCTGACCCCCTTGTTGCCTCTTCACCTTTTGGACCATGAATGTTCTTCCAGGCAAGTGAGGAATTGCTAGGCCTTGAGGATTTGCTGAGTTTGACTTCCAACAAATATCAGGTAGTTGAAGTCGCCCATCACTACTACACTCTCTTTTCTGACTGTGTGGCATCTGTTAAAAGAATCTATCCAATTCCTCAGTCTGAGTTGGGGGTCTGTAGTAGACTCCATCCGTAACATCCTTGTTGTTCCCTCCCTTTAATTTTTACCAGATGCTCTCACCTGGCTTCCATGATTGATGTCCTGGATCTCTTCACTATTGTAAATATCTCTGACATATAGTGCTATTCCTCCTCCTTTCCTGTTTGGCCTATTTCTCTTTAAAAGGTTATACCCATCTATTTCCACCTTCCAATCATATATCATATTTGCTTTGTTGTACTAGGAGTTCGAGTTCATCTTGCTTATTCCCATGCTTGTGCATTAGTGTAGAGACATCGCAGACCATAGTTCCCTTTTACTTGCTGCCGTGCAAGTTTTTTGCCTCCCACTGTTGGGTTCTTGCACTTTTTTCTTGTTTCCTCTATGTCAGTTTGACTATTTTCGCCATCCCTTTTGCCTTCCTTAATATTGTCTCCCTTCCCCTGGAACTCAGTTTAAAGCTCTCCTGATCAAGTTCTTGAGACTGTTGGCAAAATACATTTCTTCCAACTGGCGTGAGATGCAACCCGTCTGTTGCAAAGTCCCTCCTCATGGAACCGCAGCCCATGATCGAAGAATCCAATCCTTCTCGGCGCACCATCTGCGAAGCCAGTTGTTCACATCCGCGATTTTCCTCTCCCTTCCTGGACCTGCCCTTCAACTGGCAGAAGAGACGAGGTGCACCTGTCATCCATTCCCTTCAGCTTCCTACCAAGCGCCTCGTAATCCCTTTTGATGTTCGATGCTGTGTCTTGCAGTATCATTAGTTCCCACGTGGACCAAAAGGAAGGGGTATTGGTCAGAAGGCTTGACCAGTCTTGTCAGCCTCTCTGTCACCTCCGGATCTTTGCATTGGAAGACAACACACCCTCTCGAGACATCTTGTCAGGCCTACAAATCACTGCTTCTGTACCCCTCAGCAAGGAATCCCCCACTACGACCACACGCCTCCTCCGAGGCTTAGCAGCGACTGTTCCTCGGGTGGGACTCTCAGGCTCCCCTGCTCTGTTCCTGAAGTCTGTCCATGCTGCTCTTCTTCATCCTCCTTGTAAGGAAAGAGCTTCAAATCGATTCTCTAGCTGCAAACTCCCCGAACAATTCCTTCTTGGCTACTTTCTTTTGTGACATTCCTCCAGCTGTCTGTCTCCTCTGTTTGGCAAGTGACCTCTTCCACCCTAGCATCTTCCTCTGCGTGTACTCATCCAGTGGTTAGTTCTATTGTGTCCAGAAATCCTCTTGTTCCCTAATTGCTGAAGTGTAGCTACTCTGGCCTCCAGCTGCTGCACTTTCTCCTCCAAGAGTGCTAACAACTTGCACTTGGTGCATGTGAAGTTGTCCACTTCTGTAGGCAAAGAGACAATCCCACAGAGTTGCAGGTGACTGCAGCAGATCCCCGTTGTCCATACTGACAAAATGAATAATGGTCAATCTACTGGGAATACTTCTTTAAAGGTTGTTTACTGGCTGTTATTGTTACACTTAAAGGAAGGTTCTGTTTCAATATCTGTTCTAACCTGATGCCACTGGCAGAGTTGTGAGTTAAAGAACTACTAAAATTCTTAGTTAGCTCCTCTCCTTCTCTCCTCTCTGGCCGGACTGCTCTGAAGGCTCTGGAAGTTGGTATATAAAGGTAGTCTGCTAGCTCCGCCCCTTGTGACTCACAGATGTGACTCACAGAAGCTCCTCCCCTCAGCAATGAGCACCGGTCTCAAGCACACGGTCTCAAAAAGGCTGCCAAGCAGCTCCTCTCCTTCTCTCTCTCTGGCCGGACTGCTCTGGAATGCTCTGGAAGTTGGTATATAAAGGTTAGTTGCTAGCTCTTGTGACTCACAGATGTGACTCACAGAAGCTCCTCCCCTTCAGCAATGAGCACACGGTCTCAAGCACACGGTCTCAAAATGGCTGCCATTTTGCCATTTGCAGTGCTAGAGCATCTGGAGGGCCCCATTTTGCTCACTTCTTATGTAGGCTACATCTGTGCAGCAAAATTAATGCAGTTTGACAACACTACACTTTAATTGCCATGTCTTAATGTAATGTAATCTTGGGGTTTGTAGTTGTGGCACTGGAGCTCTCTGACATAGAAGGCTAAATATCTCACAAAACTACTAAACATCTTACTAAACATCTCCCAGAATTCCATAGCACTGAACCATGGCAGTTAAAGTGATGTCAGACTGCATTATTTCTGCAGTGCCAATGCAACCGTAGATGAATGCCATCCTACCAATCACAATTCACATTCTACCAGTCCACCAAATAGTTGCTAACCCTTCTCTCACAATGTGATCACACATGGGTACATGTATTTGTATGACAGCGAGAATAAGGTGGTGATGAAGGAAATGCAGATTCTGATGATAACCAGCAGCCCAACTTCCACCCACAAATAACTTTGGCCATATTCACTTACTGGCACATTTCCTTTACCACTTATCTGCTACTGCAGGCAGGCATCATGAACAAAAAGGCTTCCTGTACATATAGATGGCATAAGCCTCATAGAAATCAACAAGTATTTGAGTAGGCATGAACAGGAAGGAACTGTAAACTGACCACCTTTCTAACAGAGCATACTGTATTTCCATCCCATTTCAAGCCACAGCTGAGTAATTGCATTCTGCTTCTGATTAAATCATCATTAGAAAGCCATGTGAAGTGTTAGTGATGAGCTTCCACTTTTGCATGCCCATTTATCTTTAGATAAATCCTGCTGCTTCCCCCCACCACCTTGCCCCCCCCACCCACTCATTAATTGTGTGGCCTGAGTTATAAAGTGAGACGATATTTAACACTTCACAAGCTTACGAATGTAATGCAGATGTTGCTCTCATACTTTCCTTGGATGAGATCTTTGAACTGAAAAAGTGTCTTAACACAAATCAAGAAATGACATAGGTCAGATTCACACTACCAAAAAAAATCCATCTTCACCTCATTTCTGCTGTCACAGGAATACACTACGTATGGCTGTTTTTACAGTGAAGGCAATTCTTTTAGGCTTTAATACAATTTAGAAAAACTCACTTTTTACTCTGCAGTTCCCTGTAAATACTGTTTTTCTTTGTTTTTTGAAAAGTGTATCCTGATGGATCGGTGGGGCATTGGGGGATGGAGTATAGGTTGAGATGGGACACAATGATGGGCAGCAGCCAGCAAGGATGATGTTGTCATTTTATTTTTAATGTTTATGCAATGGCTCAAGTGATTAAAGTGCTGACTCTGTTGATAGCAAGATCGGCAGGTTGGCAGTTCGAGGCCTAGGTGCCGCATGTTGGGGTGAGCTGCCATCACTAGTCCCAGCTTCTGCCAACCTAGCATTTTGAAAGCATGCAAATGCAAGTAGATAAATAGATACCACTCTGGTGAGAAGGTAAACAGCGTTCTGTGCAATTATACTGGCCACATGATCACAGACTAGTCTCTGACAACGCTGGCTTTGCGGCTTAGTAACGCAGATGAGTCCCCTATGGTTGGACATGACTTGACAACCTTTTCAACAGGGAATACCTTTACCTTTTAGTTTACAGTTGTTTTTATGAGTTCTGTTCTATGATTTCTGCCCCCCCCCCCCGCCCCCGACTGCGATTCCTACTCATGAAGTATGTCTCCTTCATCAATGGTGGAAGGGGGAGGGATGAAGGGAAGGAAAGAGGTTGGTTCAAGGAACTGCAGCATTGGAGCCCTCTTGTTTTCCCACTAAACAGGGAAAATAACATAGCCAGTGCAACTGCAGGGTCACCCTGTCCTTTGCCAGAGTCAATAATGTCATGTTCTTTGTTCAAATCTGGAAAGTGGAAGTTATTCAGCCAAACTGCCATTGAGCAACCTTCTTCTCCCCTTGTTTTCCCATGGCATTGGCTGCGAAGATGCCTACCCTAGCAGAGATTCAACTGTGGCAAGGGTAAGTGTGGAAGCTCTTTGACCGAGGTGCTGCTGAGCCATAGGAGCAGCTGCGAGCTGCCCCTTTCTGCTTTCTCCCACTGCCACCACCACCCCACCCTCCCACTCCAGCTCTCTCCTTGTCCCTCTCCCATCCTGCTTTTTCTGGCCTCCCTCTGTCCCTTGTGTGTTTATTTAAGGTTCACTTGCTTATTCATTACTGGGTCACCAAAGAAGGAAGCCATCGATCTTAACTCAATTAACTCATGCTTTGCATGGTTGGTTTATGGAAGATAAAGCACTAATGTCAAGAGCAACATTATTAATCAATTAAGGATTCAGAATAGAAAACGAAGCAAGGGAAGAAACATTTTATTTTTTCTTCCTCCTTGGAATTGCCAGTGTCAGGAGACATTTAAAGTTCCTTCACTTAGTCACTGGGGTGCAAAATGGGGAATAGGATAAGATGGTGTAGCCATCCAATGAGAGTGCAAGGTGAGTGGTTAGATTGGTAGGAAAACAGGAAAGGCTATTGGTTGATTGGTGTGATGCATGCTGAGAAGGAAAAATAAAGTGGAGCCACTGTGTAAGTGTGACCAAAACCCAATACAGCAATGCAGCAATTGTCAAACTAATGGAACATTCCCTTTTGTCCCAAAGTGAGTTCAGGAAGGGGTGGTAATAAGTAGGTCTATTAATGTGCAGATTTTAACACTTCAGTGTGACACAAAATGGAGTCAAACCGATTTAGAATAGTGCACTCTGAAGCTGCTTTATTTTGTCAGTGTAGATCAAGGCACTAAGAAACTTACCAAGCAAGGACAAGAATGATGTGCAATGTGGCTGGGTTCTTTTCATCATTCTGTTCTTGATGTGCTCTCACTACAGCCTTTTCATCCATCATTAATACACAGCATCCCCGTTTTGGTCAAAGCACCACATTTTATCCTTAATATGTTATTCTCCTTGTCAATCAAAGGTTCACTGTTGAAATACATATATAAATGAGTCATGTACTGTGCTGAGCAACTTGATTCAATCCATGTATTTCATAAATTATTTTAGTACCTTCATTTCTATTAATTAGACTAGAGCCTTTGGGGATGGGAGAAAACTCTAGCTTTCTATGTGTATTGCCTTTCCTCTTGCATATCACTTTGCTGAGTGATCACATATATTATTGCTATACAAAAGCACTGTAATTTTTAATCTTGCCTTCCTTTTTGGTTCCCATGTGCCTTTCCTATCTATGCACTGTTTCCTGTCTAGCTTAGGCTTTGACACTTTAACATTTCATAATGCAAGAGGCCACTATGCATGTTCTATGTGTTCTTTAAACTAATCCATGAGGTGACTGTCATCATGATGGAAGCTGTTTCTGTTCAGCCAGAGTTTAGAAAAGAGAAGAAAACATGCACTACAGCTCCCAGAATGCTGCAGCCAGAATAAACATTGCTCCTGTAGACAGCCCCTCCTTATGTTGGCTGTGGGATTCTGGGAGCATCAAAAATGGGTAACATATCTATGTTCTAGCTTTATCATGTGGAGCATGGATTTTTCATCCTCTTCATCCTCAAATAAGGATGGATGGAGATGTGTGGGAAATTGCCTCATCTGTGAGGCAAACCACTTCACTAAATTATCATATGGATTGCTAAAGTACCATGAGAGTTGTCCAGGCAACAAATTTAAGCTAGCATACGAGACCAGGAGCTGGTCAGACTGTGATGCTGCCCAAGAAAGGAGTTTTAGCTGCCCTTGTTGCCACTGACATTTATAATTTATCAATGAACTCCAGATACAGAGTATCCTTTGACTCATGGCTTCTCTTCTTAAGCAAGCTTAGACATGAAAGGCCTTGTGCTGTCAAACATGTGTTGTGACATCTGGTTGAGTTGTTGATTCAGTGTGCATCTACACTGTAGAAATAATGGAATTTGATACCACTTTAACTGCCAAGGAGCCAGCCTACAGAATCCTGGGATTTGTAGCTTTGTGGGCATTTTTTGACAGAGAAGGCTAAGGACCTTCTAAAATTACAAATTCTAGGGTGCCACAGAATGGCACTACAGCACTGAAAGAGGTGTCAAACTGCATTATTTCTACAGTGCAGATGCTTCCTCAGACCTATCGCTTTTTAATTACTGGGTTTGTGGGAACTGGTTATGGAGAGCTTTTGAGAAATATGACTGATCAAGGTTTATACAGTAGGTTTGTCAGATCTTCACTTTCTGGCTATTTGGAGTCTTCCAAAATGATGCTTTCATGGTAGTTGTTGCACTCCAAAGCATGGTCCTTGTCCCATTTGTGGCATATATACTAAAACTAGCAGTGCAGTCCCCTTCTTCTGAAGTAGACTTATTTAGTATATACTAGTCCTAAAAAGCCAATGTGACCTTCAGCCAACGAGTGAAATTCCAAAGCTTTTTGAGCAGGGAAAGAATGAACCTCACAGGCCTCTTCCTGGATCTCTATTTATACTATACTGGGATACTCACTTACCACATACATGGGGCCTTGGTATCCATGGGGGATCTGTTCCAGACTCCCTCCCTCCACAGATATCAAACTCCGCAGATGCTCAAGCCCACATTGGCCTGAATGTCGGCGCATGCACATGGCTGCCTCACCATTAGGGACAATGGGACGTCAGGTGGTGCTAAAACAATTCAGACATCATAGCCAAACTATTAAGTGATCCCAATGTGACATTTTTAAAGAATGGTCTCCCAAGCAGAGAGATGTAGTTTGCCGAGTGAAATCAAGGTCTGCTCCTCCTCCCAGTATCCCTGTAGCCAGAGCTGGGGGTCCTGGCAGGCATTAGTTCAGAGCCCCCCCTCCTCCCCACCTCTCCTCAGAGAGAAAGTACAACAAAACAGCAAGGCAAAGAGTGGCAGGAAGGCATCCTTGGTGCACTCCAGCTAAACAACAGCCCTGCTGCATTGGTCAGTGTTGGAAATGGAAGGGGGACTTTGAGGAGTAGGGAGCCCTTGAGGGGAGATGGGGGAAGGCTCTTCAGTGCCCTTCCAAGGCTGCTGCTGTGTGCAGGGTGACCAGGGGCATCCTCTAACACTGCCAAGGAGGATGAAGCACCACAGATTGGTGACCAAATAAAAGCTCAAACCCTTCACAGAAATGAAAACTCAATGCTTCTTAGTTCTGTTCCAAATGGAGGACACTTGGAAATCCCTCCTGGCCAGAAGACTGGAATTAGGGCATGTCTGCGAAAAGGAGATTTGGTCATGCTGCTCCTCTGAGGAGCCCCAAAAGGCAGTGAGGAAGATAATAATGAGGTACCACTAGGGACAATAGGCACTGTTGCTAATTGCAGCGTGGCCACATGTATGTGCTGCCATTGGGGAAATGCGGGCTTATCATCAGTGGATGCTCAAATCCACAACTGGCAAGTCTGTGGCTACTGAGGTCCTACTGTATATGCATGTTCTTGAGAGCCAGCATAGTATAGTAGTTTCAGCATTGAACTAGACTCTGGAGACCGGGGTTCAAATCCTGGCTCAGCCATGCAAACCCACTGGGTGATCTTGAGCAAGCCACACTCTTTCAGAGGGTGGCAATGGCAGACCTCCTCTGAACAAGTCTTGCCAAGAAAACCCCATGATAGGTTAACATTTTAATTTTGTAATTTTTTATCCTGTTTTTAACTTGTTTTATTGCATTGTTTGTGCTTTTATATATGAATGCTGTTGTAAAATTTGTACACTGTTGTACTTGCTGTAACTCGCTTTGATCTGCAAAGGAAAAGCGGGTTACAAATAAACAGTTTATTATTATTATTATTACCTTAGGGTTGCTCTAAGTTGGAACCAGCTTGAAGGCACACAGCAACAACAAACAACATGCATGTTCTCAGCACAGAATGGCTTTTGGACACACACCAAGATCTGAGGAAAAGAAAGGAAGGAATTACAAATTGTTCTAAACAGTGTTTATGTAAGGTGCTCAGTAAATATACTGAGTTAAAAGTGCTGCTGTATCTGCTAATTTGTTTTATCAGAGGCTAGACAAGTTGCTTTTTGGCCTACCACTTCTAGACTACTCCAGCCACCAGGGGCCATGCTGAGTGGAGGATTCTAGAAATTGTAGAGCAACAAAAAGTAAATTTCCAAGCTTTGATTCCCCCCCCCCCCACACACACACACACCAGTTTCTGCTTACTCTTGGCTGTGTCAGCTCACTAACTCAGTTGGGACACTATTACATATTGTGGTGTGACTTAACTTGGATGTCACAGAGGACCACATTCCTCAGTGTAATGGAGATATAATAAGACTGCCACATCCCAGGTTTAAATATATAATATATATATCTCTGTGTTAGTTTTACAGGTGCTTTTGTGCGCTTCTCCAGTGTGGCAAGAAATCAGTCACTTCCAGCAACAAATGTTCTTCAAGGTCAACTCGAGTGTGTCGCAGCATCCGGAGACAGGACAACAACTTCACATTTGTCGCTGCTTCAGCAGGACAGCCTTCCTCAGAGCACCAGAATGAAACTGTTAGCCTCCAGAATCCAAAGCCCGCCATAGACAACAGCCCCAAGGCAAAACAAAAAGTTTTGCTGGTTGCCCGGTATAGTGTTTGAGCTGAACAAAAAATCTCCTTGCCCTTGAACTGAGAAGGCAGATTTGAACAAGAGTGGAATGTTGCATTTTGTGAGTTCCTAACTCTACAATGAATAAAGTAATGCAAACAGATTTAACAATCTAGGGCACAGATAACATGCTGTTTAAAGTAGTATGGCCCTGAAAAAAGCTAAGACAAGATCTTCACTAAGGGTTGCTTGTGTGTTCTGGGGGTCTTTCCAAATGTACCATCAAAACCTTTGAGGGAGTTTAGCAGTATTTGAAAAAGAACATGGGTGGCCAGCTTCCAGAACGAATATAACAGACAGGACTTGATAAGCTACTTCATGCCTGTTTCTCTAATGCAATGTGATGCTGCCTGCTTGGCTAAGTAAAGAACAAATAACTCAAGGCATACAGGTCTGTAAGGACTCTGAAGTATATCTGGAGTGCTATTATTTTTGGATTTGTGGCAGTGGTAATCTTACCAAAATGGGTGACCAATGCTGAAGCAGATAAACTTGATATCTTATGTCACTCTATCTACAAAACTAGAAATTTCAAATTGATCAATCAAGGGTCCTATTAGATAGGGGAAGAAAGTAATTTATTTTTGACTTGTTCTAACCTAGTCAGCAGTTAATTTCAAGCATGAACTATCAGCAGTAATCCAGAATATACAATAATTTTCCTATTTCTATAGATGATTTTAATTACATTTTGACTTGAAACCTACACTAGAATTTTGACACGACGTAATACTGAATATTTTATAATGAATTCCTATCTAAGCTCAACACACTGGATTTTTAAAGAAGGTTTCTGTCAGAGTATGCTAGTATAACATAACACAAACTCTACTGATAAGAAAGTAGGTTAAGGAATTTGAGCAATTATAATTTAAAAGGGGGAAATTATAGATAGAGGGTTTAAAGAAATGTTAAATAAAGATTTAGTCGAAATATTTATTTTGCCCTAGCCATAAATAAATAAATAAATGGTACATTTAAGAAACTCTATTTGCTCTTCTTCAGTTGTAAATACATACTCATTCACATGTATAGAGAACCAGTGTTCAGGTTTGAGCACTGGACTATGAATCTGGATATCAGGGATCAATTGACCACTCAGCCATGAAAACCCAGTGGGTCACCTTGGGTGAATCACACACTCTCCACCATAGAAAACCCCAATGATAGGTTCACCTTAGGGATGCCGTAAGTTGGAAACAATGTGAAGGCACACAACAACAACAACAACAATTGTTACAGCAATACCAAAATTTAGACATGTGGGATTTGAAAATTCTTGCATTTATTGATATCAAATAGCTTCAAACCAGGTTATGGGCAGTATATTGTTATTCAGTTGAAATGCAGGCAGAATGGCACTGGATTGACCAATGCTTGCCATCTTCATCTATATTGGCTTGTTCAAAAGGAAAAAATGAACATGGCTAGGTATTTCCAGCATTCATATTGCTTAATATGGAAATCTGAACTAAGCATATATATGCAGTGACAATCTACTTCTACAGTACTTATGCATAATTCCATTATGAGAATAACTTAAGGAAGTATTAATATACTGCCTAATTCATTCTTCCCTTTCACTATTTGAGCCCAGTCACAAACTGGGAGTACTTGCATGGGGGAGGGGATTCACTTTGAGAAGGAGAGAACTATTTTTCAGAGTGTTTAGGCAATCATATTTCCTCATATCAATGCGAGATATCTTGATCCTGCAAAATTTTCTTTTTTATTTGTTTATTAGTTAGATTTATGCCACATCTATCAGTGTAGATAGCTCCTCTCTGCCTCACTTTATCCTCACGACTACCTGCTGGAGTAGGCCAGACTGAGAGAAGATAGCTGGCCTTCCATCAGCCAGTGAGTTTAATGATTCTATGAACACTTGAATCTGTATCTCCTCACTCCAACATTATAACCACTCTTCCACATTGATTCTCACCGCTACTTGTGGTATTTGCTGGAGCCTGTCAGAAATTGTGCTAAAATAATTCCACTCCAGTTGGTCAGTAAATGTAAATGTGGAAGATAGACAGCGATACATACTTTGGCCATACTCTCTGGGAATTTCTTTTGTTTACAGGAAAGTCCTGCAGCAACATGATAACCTTATTTCACCAGATGTGGCTCTGGTGCTTTGCATAACTGGGAACACTGCATAACTGGAAGCTCTGCCTTCCCTCCATGATTACCTTTTCCAAAAGTGTGAAGAAACTTCAGATCAAACATTATTCTAAATAGATGCTGCTGATGTAAGGCCTCCTTTAGGAAATAGAATGAGAAAGAAGACACTAAGGAGATTATCGCATCATGCAAAAATAAAATGACTTACCTCTGCTGGGATATAGTCATTTATGGGATGCAATCGGGAATTGTTGCATGAAAAATGCCGCCGATGTGGCATCAGTGGCATTTTTCATGCAGTAATTCCCAATTGCATCCCATAAGCAACTATATCCCGGCAAGGGTAAGTTGCTTTATTTTTGCATGCAATTATCTCCTAAGATTTGCAGGTTGAGCAGAGTGGAAATGTCCCATCTTTCCTAACATACTTTGAACTTCTTCCACACCAGTAAAAGAAGCCAACAAGATGTAGCACACTAGGAAGGAATGAGCATAAGTTACACTGGCATAACAACAAGAGTGATGCCATGAAGTCATGGGGCAGACCTGACCACCATAAAATTACAGAGCTGGAATCACCTGGAAACTAGTCCTCTAGAACAAGACTTTTGCCAATGTAGAAAATCCACTGCTACAGCCAATTTGATAGATGGCCATCTAGTGTCTGTTCTGACACCTGTAACAAAAGAATGCCCATCATGTTTTAAGGCAGTCTGTTCCACTGACAAATAACTAGTGTATCAACATTTGCCTCAGAATGCCACATGTCATTCCCTTACTATGGCTGTTTTTGGCTGGCTTGTTCTGTTGTTGTTGTTGTTGTTGTTGTTATTATTATTATTTGCAATCACATGTCTTTGTAGAATCTGTTGTAGCATTTTGGGTCCTCTCAGTTTAAAATTAGTTATATAAAAATGAAAGGGGAGTACTTTGTTTGACAGTTATAGTAGTTCAATACTACTTTTGCTGTCATGTCTCCATCCTACAGAATACTGGTGTTTGTAGCTTGGTGAGGTACTTAGAATTCTTTGCTAGACAGGTCTAATACATTCTCCTGAACTACAGCACTAGAGCTCTCTGGCAGGAAATTCTAAGCACAGATGAAGTATACATCACAGGGTACCACAGGATGCAGTAAAGTGGTACTGAAGTGCTATAATTGTGGAGTACATATCCAGTCTATGAACTCTGCCTTCAGGATGTATCTACATTGTAGAAGTAATGCAGTTTGATGCTACTTTAACTGTCGTGGTTTCATCTTACAGAATCCTGGGATTTATAATAATAAATAATAAATAAAACTTTTATTTGTATACCGCTTTTCCTTCTGATCAAAGCGGTTATAGTTTTGAGAGGCACCAGCATTCTTTGGCAGAGAAGGCTAAAGATTTTATAAAGCTAGAAATCCCAGGATTCCATCGGTTGGAGATATAACATCTAAGGTGGTGTCAAACTGCATAAGTGAGAGGGAGGGAGGAAGGGAGAGAAAGAAAGTGGTTTGAGACAGTGGCATGCATTTTTTGCCATTTTGTGGCCTTGCCTAGTCGCTTCCATTCTTACAATTATGCTATTATTGTTGTTGTTATCCTTTGGTTTCTCTTTGCAAAATCCCCCCACATGGACTTGCCTTTGCTCTTTCTGGGTTTTGAGACAGTGTGCATGCATTTTTCCTGTGTTATGGCATTGCCTAGTAGCTTCTTGCAAATATTATTATTATTATGCGGCTCTGCCCCCGGAGGGTGGAAACTCCGCCCCTGACATGTAGCTCCGCCCCCAGATAGTGGAAGCTCTGCCCTGGCATGCGGCTCTGCCCCAGAGGGTGGAAGCTCCACCCCCCATGTGCAGCTCCGCCCCCAGAGGGTGGAAGCTCCACCCCCCTGGCTTCGGCCCCCCAGTTGTCTGAGGGACAGCAACCCGGCCCCCAGCTCAAAAAGGTTGCCTACCCCTGGTGTATATGCACCCTCAGTCTGAGAAGAGAGAATGAAGCTTGTGGCCTAGGGTTATTTTGTCTTTGTTTACAAGTGAAGAATTAAGACTTAAATACCTTCTTCACCCAAACTATGAATATGTGATGCACAATATGCCAGTCTCAGACATGGTTTGCTGATTTCAGCTTCTTAGCTGAAAGAAAGAAAAGAACAGCTATATGAACTCTCAGGGAAGGCAACTCTTTTCTACCACCAACTCATAGAGAGAGAAGGAGCTTCAGAAGAAAATACAACGTTCTCTCAGTACCTTGGTGCAAAGGCCATGGAGTACTTCCTCAGCAAAAAACCTGGTTTAGACCTGAAAAAGATGAAACAGTAGTTTCCCATGTATAACAAAGTTTTTACATCAGAGAAAAAAGGAGAAAGAAATGGAGCCAGTTATTTTGATGCACATCAGACACATCTGATGAATCTATTACTGCAGGAACAGTGACTTCACTTTCTGTTTTATGGCCAAGCCTCTTACAGCTGCTTTGCAATATACAGGAGCTCTTTCAGTGCCATGGAATCCCATTGCGGAGTAGTTTTACGGCAACCACAGTAAACAGATGAACTGGTCACTTCCCATGCACATTATGGGTAAAGAAATGCAACAACATCTTAGAATAGGATCGGAGGAATGTAGGGACCTCCAGATGCTGTTGGACCATCATCCTTTCCATTAACGATTCTGACAAAAATGAATGAGAGCAACAAATCCAGTAATGTCAGGAAGGCCACATGCTGGGAGCTCAACGTGGGATGCTTCACATTGTCATGTTTTATACTAGTATCTCAATAATAACCATAATTTTAGTCTCACATGTATGTCAAGCAGAAGTAATCATACTGTCCTTCACCAGTAGGTTTTATATGTGTGTTTGAACAGGTGGACCCAGCAGGCAGTGGAAATAGTCAGATTACTTCTTTCAGATATTTCCAAGGTATTTATTTATTTGATATCATACTTTTCTTGCAATATAGGACCAAGGCAGCTTAAAGTATGTTTACAGTATAAGTACAACCAAGACAATGAACTGAATAGAATAAATCTTTATTACAATCATAGACCAGTATAAGGGAGTAGGGTACACTAAGGCAATGTATAGTGTAAAAGTGTTTTTAAAAATTAAATAAAAGGGATCTAGGAGTCCAAGTAGACCACAAGTTGAACATGAGTCAACAGTGCGATGCGGCAGCTAACAAGACCAATGCGATTTTAGGCTGCATCAATAGAAGTATAGTGTCTAGATCAAGGGAAGTAATAGTGCCACTCTATTCTGCTCTGGTCAGGCCCCACCTGGAATATTGTGTCCAGTTCTGGGCACCACAATTCAAAAAGGACATTGAGAAATTGGAGCGTGTCCAGAGGAGGGCGACTTAAATGGTGAAGGGTCTGGAAACCTTGCCCTACGAGGAACGCCTTAGGGAGCTGGGGATGTTTAACCTAGAGAAAAGAAGGTTAAGAGGTGATATGATAGCTCTGTTTAAATATTTGAAGGGATGTCATATTGAGGAGGGAGCAAGCTTGTTTTCTGCTGCTCCAGAGACTAGGACCCGGAGCAATGGATGCAAGCTACAGGAAAAGAGATTCCACCTCAACATTAGGAGGAACTTCCTGACAGTAAGGGCTGTTCAACAGTGGAACAAACTCCCTCGGAGGATGATAGAGTCTCCTTCCTTGGAGGTCTTCAAATGGAGGCTGGATGGCCATCTGTCGGGGATGCTTTGATTTGGATTTCCTGCATGGCAGGGGGTTGGACTGGATGACCCTTGTGGTCTCTTCCAACTCTATGATTCTATGATTGATTCTAAATAATTGTATTGAAATCAACTGAAACTGAATTTAAAAACATTTAAAATGTGTCTAACACATTAAGAACAAAATCCAGCACACCCCATTAAAAAAAATCCCTTCTTCACAACCAAGTAAAAGTGGAAGATGAGAGTAAAATGTCTTTGTCTACTGGTGAAAAGAGAGGGACCAATTGAGCCTCTCATGCGAGGAAGTTCAACCATCTAATGTAATATAGAAAACAAAAGGACAAAACTGAGGCCATCGTCCTTTGGACGTATAATAAGAGGACACGACTCACCAGAAAAGATAATGCACAGTAAAGCTGAAGGCTGCAGAAAAAGAGGAAGATCACATTATATATGGATATATAAAGGTTGCTACAGCTCTGAGTGTGCAAGACTTCATATGTTTGCTATAAATCAAAGGCAATGTGATGGTAAATAACAATAGAGATAATTTGCAGTCAAGTGGATGCAACACATTCAGCTGTACTTTGCAGTCAAGTTGGCTTGTTATGCTTTTGTATACTAAAGCATTCTAAAACAAGTTTTCCTTCAAAGAAATATGGTCTCTGATCCCAAGGGTAAATTTGAACTTAAATGTCAGTGCAGTTTATATGTATTTACCCTTACTGTCCCTTTCACTGAAAGTCTTCTTTATGTTTGTCTAATTGTACATCTGTTTAGATAGTTTTATTCTTTATTTTACTGGCATAGGATAAGCCATTTATTTGGTAGATATCCAGTATTGCTTAACAGAAGGCATGCTTATAGCCCAAGGTGCAAGGAGAAAATCTGAAACAGTTAAGCGGGTTCTGAATAGTTTATGTGAAGATTACTAGGTTCCCCAATCTGGCACCCTTCAGATGGGTTGTATCCAGCATCATTCTCCAACTAACATGATAACTGGCTTTCCTGGCCAGGAGTTTTCATCCTACACATTCAAAGTGTGTTGACTTGGGAAAAGATGGCTCAGATGATCAGGTGGGTATTCTTTCCAACAGAAAGACTCAAGTGAATAGGGAAGATCTTTAGAAAGGGGAATATTTTTGGGAAATGAATTCATATGTTATCATTAACATTCTGCTTTAGAGTTCAGAGTATACCACTGTGTAACTGATTATAGTTAATGTTTGTCTGAAATCCCATACACACTTATTTGGGAATAAATCTAATTAAACTCAATGGGATTTACACTACAGATGTAGTGTAGATTACACTACAGTATTTATGTATTTAAAAAGCTATTATTTGGAAGTGTTTTCTCTGGTTCTTTTCTTCATTATTCTTTAGCTGAAGTTTTAACAAAATCAGATTTCTTCAGTGTCAAAAAAGTGTTTCTGAATAAGCATTGGACATAATATCCATGATTTTACATAACTAGAATGTGTGCATCTCCTGTGATCTTTTTTTTCCATGTAAGAATGTAATTGAGCTTACTGTGTGTGTCTCTGAGTTGTTGAAAATGCTACAGAATGGTATTGTATATGTTTTGCTTTTGATGAGAAACTACTGTTGGTCTCAAATCATGTCCATACGCTTATAAAAAGTTTTTTTTAAAAAAATGCTGTTAAAGAAATCTGTCAACTGAAATTTTTCACTTCACAGGGGATGAAGACATACAATGGATAAGGTCAGCAAAACTGTCTTAATGAATTAGGTTTCACTTTTAAACATACCTACCTACTAGGGTATAAGCACCATTGAACTCAGTAGGATTTCTTTCTGAGTTAACATGCACAGGGTTCAGGAGTGAATCACCCAAATCAAAAAATTGAAATACTTCCTATGGATGAAAAAAATACTCAGTTTTTGAAAATAACCATTCAAGAATTTAAGTAATTAGATAAAGGTTGTGTGCAATAAACATTAGGCTCACCAGCAGTGGTAGTGCATGGATTCCATGTCAGTGGGGCAATAAATCTGTTCCAGATTTTAGTCTGGACTTTTAAAAAGTGATCTAAAGTATGGGGTTATGCTTCACCACCTTGGATAGATCCTTTAAAGTGCAGACCTGAGAGTGAATTCACCACTTCATTGGCCTGGGCTGGCATTGCTCAAATTACTGTATATTTTAAGGAATGCTTACATGACGGTTGGCATGTACTCTGGGAAGAGTTGTAGCCCAATAGTAGAGCACATACTCTGCAGACAGAAAACCTCACAACCAATTTCTGGCTTCTCTCAGTAAGGCTGAAAAGATTCTTCCCTAAACCTTGAAGAGCTGCTATCACTAGTGATGGGAAACTGTTTTGTCATTTGCTGCTAAATTAAAAGGCACTCATCTCCAAACAGAAAACAATTTTGTTGGTTTCAACAATGAAAATAGCCTTTTTGCATCTTTCAGGACTTGTTGAAAGGAAGAATACACCTTTCCTTCAGAATTCACACATCTGCCAGGCTTATGGGCCACTTCAGAGAAATAAAACACGTGACTTTTAAAAAAAATGAATGGATGAATGTGTACAACTGGAGGGAAATGCACGAGCATGCTTTCAGTTAAGGGGGAAATTCATTTTTGCATAACTAAGTGTGCCCATTAAGGGGGAAGCCATTTAAAACATGTTCACACCGTCCCCCATCTCTGAAACACAGAGTCTTGCTGGCCAGTATGAAACTAGGATGGGAAAAAAATAAAAGTGAGATTTGGTGAAAAAAGTGAAATGTAGAGTGAGAAACTTAACATCCCTAGAATAAACCAGAAGTGGAAATCACCTGGGTGGCATACAGCCCCAACTATTTTTTTATCCCCCCCCCCCAAAAAAAAACCTCCATAGAAATCTTCCCTGCAAACACAAACACACACACTGCCACCATCAATATTCATCCTTCTGATTACAATGAATCTTAGCAGAGATGTAAATAGTTCATTGTGGATCTATCTATTACTGGATTGAATCCAGTATCCATAAACACATATTTTTCTATTTATCCTTCATAGTGAATCATGCTAGTATACTATCTGTGTGGATTTGCTTAAAACACAGTTGAAATGTAAACTCTGCATGAACTAGGCCTAACTGATGCAGAAGGCACATGTTGCTACCTGAAGATATCCCTAAGGTAACCCAGTGAATTTCTATGACTGGAGGGATTCAGACCCTGATGTCCTAGCCCAATACTCAAACCACTACACCACATGGCTGTCAAAGATGTTCTATCCCAAAGCATAAAACCTAGGTCTATCCAGATTTGGAGCAACCTACACAGACACCCAAACTAGGGTGTCAGGAACCTATGATTAAATTCTGAATGAGGACTCTGAGAAGAGTACACTGTCACGTTGGACAATATGATGCCTGCTCTAAAATAAAATCTGGACTGGTTTTTCTTTAATGAGTTTCTCTGCAATTAAAACACAGAAACAATTTTCTGCATCTCACGTCCTGGGGGAAAAATAGGAGGACCTAAGATAAGAGCATACTAGAGGATACCAGATACTGTGTGTATAATCTGGGATAAACTACCTTCATTTCTTTTCTACTGCTGTTGCAGCATTCTTCAGAGGCATGAAAGGCTGTCTTTCTGAGATGGACCTTATAGTCAGTAACCATAGGTATGAGAGAGATGACAAAGATTCAGTATGACAGTCCTGCAGGTAAGCATTGCTGTTAACAACATTTTGGGAAAGAGGCTGAAAGCTTCCTCTCTCTACCTCGCTTTCTTGTTGTCACCAAGTGGCAAATATTTTTTTAATGTGTTTAGAAAAGTGTTAGATTTTTGTTTTTACTGGGGAAATGATTAGGTTGAACACATTTCCATAGATGTGGCTTATAGCAGATGTTCAAAAGGGCTAAAAGGAACATGCCTGGGGAACATGAGGAGTAGGGGTTTAGCTTCTGGAGGCCAAAATAAGGGCAGCCCTCCTTCCTGGTAAGAGTTCTGCTCACCAACAAAATTTTCTTTCAGTTCAGTAACTTAAAACTTTAGTTGGGCATCCAAATACAGTTTAGGTATCCAAAGAAAAGAGACAGGCACAGTTACCAAGAAAATGTGAACACAACAAATGTCTTACTGTCCTCAATGCTGGAAATTTGGGGAATGAAGGAGAATTTCATTGGGGAGGCAAAAAATATTTCACTGGGAAAGGGGCAATGCCCCCATTTTGTGTCTTCTGTAGTACATCCCAGGTGAAGAGAAACTGTGCAGGTACTAGAATGTGTGCTGGAGAGCCACTGTAAATACACACCTGGGCTCTCTAATGTACTTGCTACCATGATGTTTTGTACTCATCATTCATGTGCATAGCAGCAGAGAAGAGTGGAATACAATGGTGGAACACCAAAGCAAAGCACACAGACACCTTGTTGGGGTTGAGATTGCAGCAACTTTTATTTGTAATGGCTGCTAGAGCCTTGGCACTGCACAGGGCAACAGATCCAAAAATCAGACAACTTGCTCTGATGGGGCTCATTTATTCAACCTACCTCCTAGGGGAAATCATGTGATAGCAACAGATAAGCACAGGCCACTGTGTGGTTCCCTTTGCCACTTATGAGTAAAGCAGGATCAACAGACCCTGAGAGGGGCATGTTCCTGAAGGCTTTCACCTTTTAGAGAATCATCCAAAAATGAGGTCATGTGCATGCAGGCTCCCCTCCCGCAATGGATCTCACCTAATGACCAAACCACTAAACGGTGAACCAACCCAAATCCCAGCAAAACCCTGGTGGCGCAGTGGTTAAATGCCTGTACTGCAGCCATTCACTCAAAACCACAAGGTTGCGAGTTCAAAACCAGCAAAAGGGCCCAAGCTCGACTCAGGCTTGCATCCTTCCGAGGTCGCTAAAATGAGTACCCAGACTGTTGGGGGCAAATTAGCTTACTTGCTAATTAGCTTACTTGCTGTTCACCGCTATGATCTTTGGAATAGTGGTATATAAATACAACAAATTAATTAATTATTATTAAAACTGCCACAACGTCAATCAAGATAAGAGTTTGTGCCAACTCCTATGAGAAAACAGTGAGTAGGTAAGCTACACATGTTCTTGAGATGGTCAACCATTTATTCAGTTTTTTTTTAAAAAAAACACCATAATGTTTCAGCCTCAATGAAAATAGGCCTGCTTCAGGGGCTTGAAACAAATACAAATACATGTATATTATAAATACAGTGGTCCCTTGCCTTACGCTGGGTATCTGTTCCCAATCCCGTCACGTAAGGCAAGTTTCACCTATGCTCGAGTCTCATTGAGGATAATGGGGCTCGTGCACATGGCAGCACAGTGGCACAAGCACTGCTAGCATGCACACCATTCATTAAATGGTATGGGGCTTCCAGCATAAGCTGGAAGCCGCTTAAAAGGCACCTGCGTATGACACAAGCACACTGTATTGCAAAGATAGGATAACACTCAATAATGTACAATAGAAGTAATTGTTCAATTTTTAACCCATTTTCAGCATGGGGTCTTGGATACCTAAACTAATGAGAGCTCTATGGCCTCCAGATAAAACCTTAGATTATCTGTGAACTGGAAAAGGAACAGATTCCAATGGAACAGATTGCAGCATGGATGAGGTGAGGAGGGTAGATTGTCAAAAATCTTCAGTGTTTTCTGATGGCAATCTTTCTCTTCTCTGTCCTGGAGCAGATCCTTGGCTCTGCTTGGTCTTGGCCCCTATTTAGGTCTCTCTCTGTACCATGCAATGCAGCTACTCCATCTATTCAATGAGGGGCTATACAAACTGCCCAAAGGGGCAGTCTATAGCCACCACATTCCTGGCTGGTTCGGGGCTGCAGCAACCTCACACTGCAGCCCCGGTCCAGCCTCTGGAGACTGCAAAAATGGAGCTTTTTGTACCTTCCAAAGGGTGTCATAGCTGTGGCAGCATGGCTGTATAGTGCCCCTTTGTGCCATGATGCTGAGGGCCATCTGGAATGATGCATGACATCATGACACCCTGGGGGCAGAATCAGGGCATCCACTGTCAGGACACTGCACCCTGACTCCACCCACAGGCTGGCACAAAATGCTGGTCTGTATAGGGCCTGAGATTCCAAAGAAGCTGTGAAAGACCTTGCATTATATTGCTGTTCTTTGACTCAGCTTTGCCTGAGAGAGCAGGTCAAGCTCTTGATCGTGTCCCTGCCACTTCCCTGTGGCCAATACTATGCTGGATGTCCTGCTACAGCATTTCTGGCCTGATTAATAGAGGTAAATCAGGGTGCTGCTGGGCTTGCTTTGATCCCTTCTTGAAAGACATTGGCTCACTTGCTTATAGGTCTGGAGCCAGGTGAAACCAGGATTTTATATAAGAGAGCATGCTCCTAAGGAAGGTTATTATGCCTTTTTCTTTATTTGCACAGAAGAGTTCAAAGAAACCTGAACACCACGCCCCCAAGTATAATCACCTGCATGCCTTCTGAAATCTGGGTCAAAATGGTCCTTTAAAACAAAATGATTAGCACCTTTACTATGAGTAGTCTATGAGACTGACTAATGGTACTTAATTTAGTTGGTACTGTCACTTCTCCAAATTGTTTATCCTACTGTGACTCCAGGCATGTCCCACAATCCCTGGAGAGATGGGTAAAAAACAACAACAACAGGGAATATACTTTCAAAAAAGGAGGAGCAGGAGCAGGAGGAGGAGGAATGGTCCCTTTGCAATCAGCTCTCTGAAGATGCAGTGCTACACCCCATTAAATCACTGATCCTTCAGTCTTCAGTGTGCTTTTTATGCTGCTTTCTTCAGCGAGCATCTGCAAGGCACCACTTGAATCACCATCAATTCACTCTGAATGATTGAAAGCCTCTCTGTCTGTTGCATTGCCAGCTGCTGTTGTCATTGCTGCTACTCTTCTCTTCTTTTTTGCTGCTGCTCCAGTCAGAACTAGATGATTACAACAGCCCAGTGGAGGCCCACATGTAAGAGAGAATAATAGAGTGAAAATTTCAATTTGCCAGTTCTGCTGAGAAGTCCTACCACTTAGTGAAACCAATGCCATCTATCATTGGTGGGCCAGAGGCATTACTCACTGCAGGAGCCCACATCAGGCTCCTGGGAAGCTTCCGGGCCACTAGTGGCCTCTCTCACCTTGCCCTGCTGCATTCATTGCAACTTTGGCTCCAAGTAAGCTTATGAGTTGTGACTAATGTGGCTATGCACTTTAGCCCTTTTGAATGCCTAGAAAAGGCTCCAATTGCATTACATTATTATTAAGTGAATAAATGAAAAAGAGGAAGTTCACACAGATTTTCTGAGCAGAAGTCAAAGAGCAGCAAAGCATGGAAGAATGACATTTCTAAGGCTGCATCTGCCTTGCTGAAACAATGCAGTTTAACCCCACTTTAACTGCCATGCTTCAATGCTATGGATTCCTACAATATGTAGTTTGTTGTGGCACCAAAACTCCCTAACAGAGAAGGCTAAATACCTCACAAAACTACAAATCCCAGAATTGCATAGCATTGAGCTAAAGCAGTGTCAAACTCATTAGTAAGCCACTTTATAGACCTTTTCATCAGTTCTGCATGTGTTTTCCAGATATTTTCTGCAGAGTTTCCATGTGCAGAGATCCTGTATATGCACAATGTGGATGTGCATTACTCTTTTCAAAGCTTAGTCTGAGAGACTAAAAGCAGGGACAGCAGGTACAATTCTTCTCCTGTTATGTTCAGTTAATACAGATAGACTCATGTCTCATAGCGGCTAACATCTGGCTTTACACCTACAAACATAATATTTTACATTAACCAGAAGTCAAAACAAACATTACTTTAATAATCATCTATAACACATAATCTTTAGGGGTTATGTGCCCTTGCTCTGCTGAAATAAGAAAAGGCTCCACTAACTGGAGGTGTATAACCTTTAGTCTTCCAGATGTCTGGAATCAATTCCCAGAAGCCTCAGTCAACATGGCTGATGTTAAGATATGTGGAAATTTCAGTCCATACCATCTGGAGGGCAAATGTTACTCACATTAATATGATTAATTAGAAATTTGAATCTCTTTGCAGAGCTAGTTGGCTTAGATTTACACCACAGTCATCTCTGCAAGTAGAACAAAAACATGCCGGTTTGGGGGCACTGTGGAGCCGTGCACCGCAGTACCCTGTGTCCCCAATCCAGCCAGTTTCTGGCCCAAATAGGAGCAGGAACAGTCTACTCCTATTTGGGGCAGAAAAAAGCCACCCCTTCACCTTTAGAGTCAGCATTTTGCCAGCTCTGGGGCAAGTGGTGCCTGAACACCACGCCCCCAAGTACTGTATAATCACCTGTGTAGCTTCCAGGCAACTCGGGGGCATGGCATGTCTAAATGCCATGCCCCCAAGCCAGCCCTTAGTGGGGTTCCCTCTTGCCCCAACCTGACCAGGGAAAGGGGTGGCTTTTTTCCTCCCCAAATAGGAGCGGACTTTTCCCATTCCTATTTGGGGCAGAAACTGGCTGGATCGAGGCCAAGGCATGTGATTGCTGCGGTGCTGTGGAGCATGGCTCTATGGCAGCCTCAATCTGGCATTTTTGTTTCACCCCTTAATCTCCATGTTTTTGGTCTTTAAACAGAGGCCAAATGGCTATCTGTTGAGGGTGCTATGATTGTGAGTTCCTGCATGGCAGGAGGTTGGACTGGATGGCCCTATAATTCTATGTTTCTATGACCACATGTATCATCAGCCATGCTCCCAACATTTATTAGGATGTCTGAGTCTGTGTCACTTAGATTCCCAGCTATGTGGGTAGTCTAGAGCTTTAAGGGACAGTAATGGCAAATTAATGTTTGATGCTTTTGATAGGCAAATTTTTCATTTCAAAAATAAACTAGGATGATATCTGGTCATTTTTGAGGAGCTTTGTGCCATGCCACCTCCCTTTGAGAGATTGTCTCTAGAAGTCAAAACAGATCTACCTGTCAAGCCCCCCTTGAGAGTTCAGCTCCAGAAGACAAAACAAACCTACTGCATCTGGGCCCTCCTCCAGCTCAGTCTGACATCTATCAGAGTACTTTGGGGTTTAAGGCAGTAGGAGAGATAACTTCGACTTCTCAGGAAAGGTGAAGACTTCAGTATTTGGCACAAACTTGGTCCCTCCTCCACAGGCAAACTGAGAGGCTGGGAAATACTCCCTTGAAATACAGACTACATGTTGAGTGGGGCTAAGTCAGTGGCCATGATAAGTCAGAGGCCTTTTCATATTTGCTCTGCTGAAAAAAACTTGGCTTCTTTATTAGTGTCTGCTGTGAGATATGCCTATGTGATTTATGACACTGTACTGTTTTTTGACTCCGCTGTCTTGCTACTCCTCTGCTTTTATTTACAGCCCCTGACTCTGGACTGTTTGTTATCAGATACCACTTGTTCCTTTAACTACTGCTGTTTTGGCACTCTGCATTCTGAGCAGGACATTTTAGGGGTACAGAAAGGATGCATACAACCTACAGACTGAATCTTTCCCATACCAGCCTAGAGACATAAAGCCATAGGCATGTAGGCTTCCCCTTGGGATATCCCACTGAACATGTAGACATCTGTGATGTGGCCAGGGTTGGAACAGGAGGCACATTCTGTTAACATGTTCATGGATTTGGTCTACTCCAGAAGCCAGCCCTGTGAAAAGGTTTCCCTCCACCCCTGATAACATGTTAGACTGTTTGGGCATGTTCATTAAGAGATAAATGGCTATTAATCAGGGCCAGCCTGATTGAAACACAGCAGTAACCTTTTAGATTGTGGGAGGCATTTGTTGATGCACATTCTTCTTCAGAGTTACACTTCTTCTGATGAAACTCACTATACCTTGAATTCACCTTAACCTTATTTTTTTGAGATGATGTACATCTGTAATGTTTCTTTTTAAAAAACAAAAACAAAACCTAAAGCGTTTTATCAACAACATATCACAGCAGCATTTCACAATCTTATAAAATGTACCAATCAATCAAGGGTTTCCCAGAGGGAAGAGCCGACACATAAAATGTAAAAATTGTTAAGTTGGTATAAATTTAAAACAAGTGCCAGAAAGACAGCAGGGAGATGTGAAAACAAAGTAAATAGTAGATTGGGCCATACTGAGATCTCAGTAGAAGGCATGTCAATCAAGTCTATGGATTAATGTCAAAAAAGATTCCAGGTTAATGTACAGGAAAATGCTACTTAAAGCATACATTTCTTAGACAGAGGAGATACTCAAAATGAATTTATCTGCATACAAATGTGCTTTTCATCCTCATACCCATATGGACAATCCATTAACAAACAAAAACAAGATATTAAAAATCTAAACATTGGAAGTTAAACTTTGATACAGAACAAAGTTTAGGGCCAGAATCTGTGGGTATTTTACACATGCATAAGCTCCCCTATGGAAGCTGCTGGATGTTTTCATGTGAAATCAAATTTCTGCATTCAGTCTGAGGCTGGGGAAAAGAAATTAAACATACGGTACCATTCCATATGTAGATGAGCATCCAGCTATGCCTTTAGTTGAACATTCAGTTGCACATTTAGTTGTGCATTTGATGGTTCATTTTTGTTCCATAACATTACTATTCAACGCAAGAGATTACATAACACAATGAATACATTAATCAATACAAAGAAATCCATGTTGTGCAACACTGATGTAGGATCTCAACCTAGGTTACCTTGTGCCTCTGCTTATGCTTGATTTGTTAGGATCACAGCCTCAAATCATGTGTATTTATTTTTTTAGTCTGCTGACGCTGCCCTAAAAAGAAATGATGAAAAGTTTTTGAGGAGGATGGGGAGACCCATCAGGAATGGACTATCAAAGGAAAGGAAGTAGGTAGTTTCAAAATGCTGTATTTGGAAAAGAGGTTTGACACTTAGGGCATTTCCAAATGGAAGGCTCCTCACCCTAGCCATTAGAATGAACAATAGGGCTATTCTGTCTTTTTCTCCTGAGTAGATTTTTACCAGTAAGAACAAAGACAGAGGAAAGAGTGAAAAAACAAGGGAGGGTTACAAATGGAGAGTGTAGTGTGAAACCTCTGTAAAATTTCATAATGAGGCAAGACAATGGAGGATAGTACCTTTGGAACTGTTCCTATATAAAGTACATCCATAGCAAGGGAGACAAACATTTTTCTTGCTGTTTAACACTATATTAGATTATTTAACCTTCTGTGTTAGTAAACAAGGTGGTGTTTTAATTAACAGAAATAAAGTACAGCTGATGCCCACCCTATTGTCAGTGTCACCTTGCATTTTCCTGGTTTGCAGTGGCCCCGTTAGTGCCACACCTACTCACAATGAACCAGACTCAGATTATACTGATTGCTACACAGTTTCAGCGCGCAAATTCAAATCAGTACAAAAGGAATGTGCTTTTTTTCTTCCCAGAATTCCAAAACCAATCAGCCTTATTGTTTACCTGTCAATCTTCCCAGTTTGCGGTATCGTTGGTTGACTCCCACATCCAGTCTTCTTCCCCTGCTTTGCATCCCAGTGAATGATCATGACTAAGAGAGGGAGGTCTAAATAGTTTCCCCCAACTATTTGTTGACATATATTTTTTAAAATGTGTTTTATATAAAATATGTGAATTTTTTATGCCTTGCTCCACCCACCATATCCCAATCCTCAAAAGGCAATGGAGGACTCAGGTGGAGCAAGACTGCCTTGCTCCAACCACCATGATAACAATGGCTTTAGAATCAACATTAGTCACTCATCTTTTAAATACAGTTGGCCTTTCTTATACACAGATTTTTTATACTGTACATGGATTCAAGCATCCACAGTTTGAAAATGTTCAAAAAAAGTATAAATTTCAAATATCAAACCTTGATTTTCCATTTTTTTACAAGGGACACCATTTTGCTATGTCATTATATTTAATGGGACTGAAGTATCCACGGGGGATCTTGGAATCACACCCAGCGTATAGCAAGGGTCCACTGCATAAAGAATCTAATATCTATTATCACCACTTCCTTCTGCTTTGAATGTTTAATGGTTTATTTTATATTTTATCATTGTTATATTTAGATATTTTGTTATATATGTAAAGGAGAGAGGAGGGAATTATTTGTATTGTATTGTATTAGAGTTGTATTGTATTTTATGTTTGTATTGGTTTTTATTATTGTATTACTGTATTGCATTTTACTGTATCTTATGGATTTGCTTTTTTAATTTTGTAAACTGCCTTGATCTTTTGGAAAGGTGGTATATAAATTATTATTATTATTATTATTATTATTATTATTATTATTATTACAATGTCTCCTGATGAGCGCACATATGCATGTACAGGATGGAGATCACCAAGACATGAGATCAACGTGAGGGTTAGATCGGGCTACCCTCTCACTATTGCTTGACTTCAGAGCAACTTCACCAGCATGGCTCTGCTAGGGAGGGAGTGGCAGCAACATGGGTAAAGTGCTCTATTACCAACAATGGCAATGAAGGAGATATTCCCCATGGTATAGCAGAGCTAATGGAACTAATGGTAGATTGGGTTACCCCTCCTTCTCCCTCCCCCCCACAGGTGACAGTGGGATCACTAGAGTTTGTGCCAATTAGTGCAGTAACTCATTGTGCCACACACACACACCCATTGACCTCCTCCCATACCACACCCATACAGAATCCTTAGTAATGTTTTTGTACTAATGTTACTCATAAATCATAATTCCTGTATGTCACTGAATTTAATTCATGATAGTTGTGACATAAACAGCTAGAAAAAATAAAATTATACCTTTAAATTACAATATCATATGCATAGCCTAAATACATTTACATATACATACTTTCATATGGTTAAAGTGACAATTTGGTAGAAGGTGGTGTTTTTAAAGACAAATTTAAAACATTTTTTAAAAAATTAATTATTATTTTTTTTTAAAAAAAATCTAGGGCTTTGCCTTTCTCTTCATGAGAAGAGCCTCACCCCACTCACACCATCTCTTCAGAATTGTAAAGGGACACGGACAAATGACACAGCCTGTTTCTGCCCAGATGCAGATCTTTTAGGAGCAGTGGTGTCCACTCCCTTTGCATGCCCATAGTAATGCCACTGCTGAGTGACATAACTGAGTGAGTGAGTGAGCTAGCAAATGCATGAACTGAGTGAGGGATGCCCAGCACTCCAACTCCTGCAAATACAGAGAGACAACTGCGTGTTAAAAAAGTTTATATTCTACTATGCCCCAATTTTAGAAGCCCTGCTACCTTCCGTTACTATGGCCTGTTGTTTTTTTTAACGGTGACACACATCATGCTGCTGCACTAGTCCCACCCTCAAATTAGCCCATCTACCCCAATTCCACCCTGATCCTCTCGATGTGAAAAAATCTGTTTTTTCCTAAAACTGAGGCGTAAAAGTGAGTTTTTAAAATCCCTATTAATGTCTAAAATATGCTGTCACTGTGAAACTGGTCATAAGTTGTGTGTTCCAACAGCACTGGAAACAAAGGACCTTTGGCAAGCTATTTTCGGGCAATGGGAAGTCAGTTTGAACACAATTTGAATTCATGTAAATTTCTTGAACTGTGATTCACTTGAATGCATTTTGGCCCCACATTTTTTTCATTTGAAATTTTGGTGCTTTCTGCACCGGCATTTGGGACGTCCTCCGGACGTCCCATTTTAAAAAAGGGGCGTCTCTTTAGAAGCCCCTGGGCCTAGTACGGACTCCGTCCGTACAAGATGGCGCCGGCCCTTCTACATGGCCGGCGCCATTTTGTGTATCGGACGCTGAGTCCGTACGCGTCGCGTGCTTGTGACGTAGCGAGTGCGCCCCTGGCCCTCGCTACGTCGCAAACGCGACGGAAAAAGAGCTCCATTTTGGAGCTTCTTTTTCGGTCCGCGCGGGAGTCGGGCCGTGTGAAGGCTCCGGCTCCCCCGGACCTATGGCGGCGGCCTGTACCCCGCCTAAGAGAAATTCCTCTCGTGTGATAAACTCCAAAGTCAGTATGAAGTTTTTGCTTGTTAGACAACCCCTCAGGTAACTTTAGAGGCCTTGGAGAAATTGGAGATTATCACACAAAGCTTGCTGTTGCAGCTTTTTAAACACCCAAAACAGCAACATTTTTCCCCATTAACACCCATTAACATCTAAAACAGCTTTTTAAACACCCCAAATAGCAACAATTCTTTTCCCATTACCATGAAATTGCAAATTGATAACAGGTTGCTAAAGCATATTATCGCACTACTGTTCCGTTGACTTGTAGCTATCTGAGATCAAGTAAGTGTAGTCTTGCCTTCATTGGCAGTGGCTGTATGCAGTGAAAACTCCTTTAAATCTCCTTCTCCTGAAATGGTTGTGTCCTCAGGAGTAAGAGTCTTGCTTTCATTGAAGTGGGGGAAGGTACAGTGAAACCCTTTAAAGTCCATTCTCCCGCCCAAGATGAATGATTGCCTTCTCAACAGTAAGAAATCTTGCTTTCACTGGGAATGGGCAATTATGTTGCAATCCCACTTCTATCCCACTATTTAAGAACCGTGGCATATCTCAATACTCTGCATATGGGTTCAGTTTCATTTCAAGGTGGGTTGGTGGGTCAGGTAAAAAACTGACACGAGAGCTGCTTATAATCACACAGCAGGCAAGCAGGATTCTACTTGGGAGACCAGGGAATGTGGTGCTCTTAGAAAATAAAGAACCGGAAGGAACAGAAGTTCCTCCACACCTTTCGATGTCTTGAGTCTGCGGAGGTCCTCCAAAATATTTATCTGCCTAAAATAACCATATGCTTGCTGCACATGTGAAACTATAAATTCCCTCACCTGTTTTAGAGAATTTTTCAGAATTTATAGCACTGCTTTTGAAAAGTAATACAATCTGTTGCTGCTTACAGCCCCCTGAGGTTTAGCATTATCATAGAAGGGGACATTACTATTACAGGTGAAAGGAATATTGTCCATTGCTCATTGCTCATTTCTTTGTTTTTCTGTTTTGTTTCGTATTTTTGGCAGAAGGGGCTGTTAGCTTAATAATACAATATGGCCAGAGAGCTTCCTTTCAAATTTTAATTTCAGAAGAGGGTTCTTTGTCACATGGAGCAGAGGAGAATACTAACAAAGTGATGTAAACACTGTGCCCATTGCTGAATGGGGTGAACTGTGTCGTGATGGACATGT
The DNA here is from genome assembly GCF_019175285.1 of Sceloporus undulatus. NCBI lineage: Eukaryota > Metazoa > Chordata > Lepidosauria > Squamata > Phrynosomatidae > Sceloporus > Sceloporus undulatus. The sequence continues at coordinate 225,611,957 of NC_056524.1, read as the reverse complement.
GGGACCCATGAAAACATATGGAAGCATAATCTGTGAGCAATCTTACTATCCATGGAAGACAGACCCAGCCTAACAAACTGGTTAATCTCTGTGGTTCAGTTGTTCCTTATATTTATGAGATGTCACAGAAGGCAGATTAAAAGTTGTTTGATATTCAAGAACTTACGTAAAACAATATAGTTGTCTGACTTATTCACTCTGCAAGATGGCTTCTTTTCTTGCCAATGTAATTCTTTTTCCATGTCTTGAATTGAGTGTCTTGGAGGGGAGGGGGAAGTTTCCTGTCCCCAAGGGCTGCCTCAACCATGCTGTTTTAGCACTTTTTCTAATACTGAAAAGTTCCCTTAGTAGATGGCACAGAGAATTTCCTCGCTTTTTTTTTTTTTTGTAAAGACCGTTTGACCCAACATTGTTTCCAGTACACTACCCTGAAGCTACAGTAATAATTAACACAAAATAAAAACAAATTTTTAACTATGAATACAGTGTGCTATGATGGATCATAATAGAAAGCCATTGTGACACCAGACAATAAAATTAGTTAGAAAATCAAAACCTTTCAATCACATAGTACCGGCTTTCAACACATTATTCTTATGAGTTGCAGGGTGCCATGGGAGACAAGGTGAACCAGACTTAACCGATCATCATCAATAAAGACGTCACAAAAGGACCCTCCAGTAGGTTGTGAAATGCCTGAAGTGCTGTTTTGGTAACAAAAGCAGAACAAAGACTCTGCAGATCACACTTATCTACTTGTCATATTTTCTAACCTTGTGTTAAAGTGAATGTTAGTCCAAAAAAGTGTGAATAAAAGAGATTAAAACAAAACAGGACCAAAATTCATATACTTGCCATTATCTGACAATACTCTACAGACTGAGGGGGTGAGATTAAGTATGTCTGGAAAGGTATTCAGAGGAACAAGATAAATAAGAACTAAAAGTAGAATAAAAGCAAGATAAGAAACAAATGTGCCCCCTTGCTCTACAACAACAATAAAGTCTAGAATTTTGTCATAAATATGTACATAGGAAAATTTTCCTGCCACTAATATTTCCTGGAAGTGAATAAACTTTTCTCATATTATTGCTTGTGTTTTCCAACAGACAACATGAGGATAGACGTTTGTTCCTACTTTATTAAGATCGTCCAAGTCTGGTTTAAAGAGAAGATCCAAAAGAAGGCAAAACGAGGACCTGGACATTGCCCACAGTTAGTTATCACCCAGAAAGCAAGCTGAGCAAGCACACAGGTCACCTGCTACAGACTTGATTGCTATGGTGAGGAAGATTTATGTTTAAATTATTGTAATTATTTCCAAATTTGCATCTCTCTATATATCAAATGGACAAATTCAGCTGTTAGGCAAATCTTCATTCTCTTTTGGAGATTCACAAGTGGTATCTTAGTTATATTTCTCCTTACGATATTTGTACTTGTTTGCATGAGCAAATACAATCTAAAATTGAACAGATACAATGGCATGGCTACATTATGACATGCTCCATTAATATAATAATAGCATTACTATGGATTGGTACAATTTGAACATTCCATAGGAGGAAATAGCCTATAGATATGCATAGGCTTGCACTATTTATCTCTGCCCCTTTCCTCCCAAACCATGCCTTTGATTTTACACCTTTTAACTTTGGACAAAGCATCTTGTGTGTCTGTGTGTCAAAACATTCTGAAGATTGTTTTTTTAAAATAATAATATACATTCTTATTTTGTTTAAAAAACATAGAAATGTTGATGTTTTTTTAAAAAATCCTGACTGTCCAGGTTTCAAAACAGGGTTGCAGTGGTCTGTGATTATGTTTTTAAGAAGCCTCCGCAATCAGGCCCTTTCTTGAAGGCTTTAACTGCAATGCACCTCTCAAATGAAATGAGCTGCGAAGGACCATCCACCACCTGTAGGTGTGTGTTTCTGTAGATATTAACAACCCTCCCACTGTGGGGGTTATCCAGGGGAACAAAGGAGACAACATTTTATATGATGGCAGTGTTTTCAATTTTGCAGAATTCAAAAAACACATCGAAGGTATTTTCTAGAAAAGAATTATGATCACTCTGAATTTCTCTTCCTAGCCCTCAAAGAGGTTCCTCACCTGAAATGAGTAAAAATTAACTATTTGAGAGGGAGAAAATGACAGAAATTACTTAACAGGTCAGATAACCTAGATACATATGGCAGCATTTTATAGTCAATCCATTTAAACTCGATTGCAAAGATTATGTACTACATTCATAGCAATGTATGCAGCTATGAACGATCTAAAGATTGGCTGTAACATCTACCATAAATCCAGGGAGGCATTCCAAGTGATGCAGGTCTGTGGCATGGTTGAGTTGGGCACTTTAGAAAGATACAGCAGGTGGCCCTTACACAGTGTGACAAGAGAAAGTAAGAGATACTGGGAGTTTAATGTGGGTGTTGTGGGGCATTTATGATCATGCCATAGTACCATGAATGGGACTACCTACCACAGGTGAATACAAAGCACTTATGTATTTGGAAATCTAGGTTATTGATCTGTAACTGCAATGCAGAGTGCCGCCACTATTTTTAAGCATTATACTATGCATAGTGTGACAAAAAAGACCCTTTGGCCATACCTCACAGCTTCCAGGAGTTTAAAGTGGGTGTTGGAAGCATTTATGATCATGTTATAGTGCCATGAATGGGACTACATACCACAGGTGAATACAAGCACTTATGTTCCGGAAATCTGTTATCAGTCTGTAACTGTGATGCAGGATGCTAGTCACTATTTTAAAGCATAATACTGTATGCATTGATCATAGGTATTTTATTGTGTAATATGTTAGTTGAGTAGAAATCAACATGAATAACCTTTTATGTTCAATGGCCTCTCGGCTGCCTCAGAGTCAACTCTGAATGTTGACAGCCTCACTCTTTACCGTTAACATATGCTTGTTCAGCAGAGCTCACTACAGCAGTAAACATCTGGCAGCAGATGTCCTAATTACCTGATCTAGTCATTTTCTCACATTAGCTTTCAGATCTGTTCATGCAAAAATGTACTTATCTTACATTGCAAATATAATGTCAAATTGTGACTTTAAAAGATCCCCTGTAAAATAGGAGTCAGCTGTTTATTGGGCAGGGATAGTATCTGTTCTGCATCATCTTTCTGTGGATTTCTTGATTCAGTCTAATAGGAACAGCTACCTTACTGGTTCTTAAAATAAGCTTAGTAGTAGACCAAATATTTATCCTTTTGGAGATGAAACTGCATGAACACACAGTCATGATCAATGATCTGCAGCTGCCATCAATCAAACTAATGCACAGTAGGGGAGGCTATTAGTAGTTGCCCTCTTGGACAGGCCTAAAGCATTTGGATACCTTAGACAATATAGTGAAAATGAGAAATATTTCTGCTTCACTGTAGGATTACAATACCAGGACTTTTCAGGGTATAGTACAAACAAAAGCTGTGTTCAGACCCAACCAAATCACTTGCAAAGGATTATTAATAGGATTAATAATGATATAGGATTACTTATTCTTTATTTTGTTTACACAATGTTCATTAACTTTTTTTTACAAAGCTTAAAAACAAACAGACAAACATACATAAAATGAAAATACTTACCAAATACTAAATACATTTATCTCCTCCCTTCTTTCTATTTGATTCCTTCTGTTTTCTGAATATTTATTTGATTTCCAGAAAACCTGTTTAGATCATTCTCCTATGTAATTTTTAATCCTATCAATCACTCTCTGTATGGTGGGGTGTGGTGTGGTGGGGGAGATGCAGGGATGCCATCACAGTAGCAGAGCCATCTATAGTTTGTTGTTGTTGTGTTCCCCCAAAGCCATTTTTGATTTGTGGTGCCCTAAGGCAAATCTATCATAGGGTTTTCTTGGCACATTCCTTCAGAGTGGGTTTGCCATTGCCATCCTCTGAGGATGAGAGAGTGTGACTTGCCCAAGGTTACCCTGTGAGGTTTATGCTCACGTGGAGAATTGAACTCTGATCTCCAGATTCATAGTCCAACACTTAGACCACTACACCATGCTGGCATAGGGTTAGACACAGCAAGCTGTTCAGAGCACTTGTTAACATTTTCAGTTGCTCTGTCACCGGGAGATAGACAGCCTTAACATAGTGATCCATAGTCTGATAGCAGGTTAGACAGTCATAATGTGTTTATTGCATGGTAGTCTGGACCCAATTTGTAGTGCTGGCTGTCACATTCAAAACTATTGAAGGAGGCCTAAATATCTGATACAGTCTCCTCCTGTATCATCCTGTCCTTGCATTAAGGAGATTCTTCTTTGAGTATCATCTATGGGAGAAGTACTTTATGCTCTTACAAAAGAAAGGACCCTCTCTATAGTGCTATCCTCATTTTCAAATACCATCAAAAGTGAGGGATGAGTGGTTGCAACCTTGCTTTATTTTTATCATGAAACCAAAACTTTCCTTTTTGCCTAAACATTTTACATTTTAGTTTGTTTTACAATTTAATTTTTAATTGATTTGTTTGCCAGTTGAATAGTATTACTGTTATTACTATATGGTTTTGTTTTTTTATAATGTCCAAGAATCTCTGTCATAGAATTTCTGCCCTAGGATCTCTTGAGGGAGACAGAGAGAGATTTATCTCCACACATGGGGCTTCCTCTAAACCAAGAATGAGCTGAAGTGTGGTCTATGGACCACATGTGTCTCCAAAGCCATTTTTGCACCCCATATCCTCTGATATCCTCCACTGCAAAAATTCAGCAAAAGGGTCATTTTCTGCTCCCAGAAGCTTCTACATAAGCCTATATAATTGCCACTAATATTCAAAGTTCTAGTTTGAGAGTAAAAATAGCTGATCAGCCTGTAGAAAGTTACTCATTTTAGAATATACTGTACTACATGATAAAAAGATACAACTTTTGTGGCTCCTTCTCCAAGAGAGGTGCTAAGTATCTGCACAAGACTTATCATCTTATTTCTTAGGGTTTGCATAGTCACAGAGGGGAAAGTTATACCTACAGTGCCCTTTACTTAAGGATATGGCACCATTTGTTAAATTCATATGCAGATTTCTCATACATTTCAAATGATCCCAAGAGAACTTTTCATCAAAATACAAAGGTACTTAAAAGAAAATACATGCGAAACCATTTCCTGCCCTTTCCTTCTCATATCCAAGCACATACTTCCTTATGCAGAACTGTCACCTTTCATTTTCTTTTAACCTATCATTTCTTTTAACCTATCATTTCTGATAACTTATTTGACTTATTTGAAAAGAGAAACTATAATTCTGTGATTATTCCATCACTTCTCACTTATTGCCTTTTTCTTCCATCTACTCATCCAACATCTTCTTCCCAAGTATTTCTACAATATAATCTTCTGTGCTTTCAGAGAAGGCAGCTAATTCATGCAGAGGAGAGCTAAGTAATTTTTTTAAACTTCCCAATTCTTTCCTCAATGATTTCTTCTCCTGCAGAAGATTTGCCATTTTGGTTTTTTTTCTTTCAAGTTTGTAAAACCTATAAATCTGACTCTTTATTCCCTCTCCAGAAATCTTGTGCCTAATATATGGGCTCCAATGAACTATAGCAAATCAAACTTTAAAAAAACAAAACAAGCCAGAAGTATGTGCCTATCTTTCCCCCCGCCCCAAGTTCTATATGATATTGACTACAAAAATAAATTTCCTGCAAAAACAAATTCTATCTAGCAATTTTAAAGAATCTTTCTTTTTTTTTGTTTTCTCCTCACCTTGGCACAGTTAATCCTCAGGTCTTTGTTCTATACACAGAGCTGTCTTTGTCCTAGGCACAACATTCAGTTTTCCAAATAGTCATGCTTTTGGTATCAGATGTTCATATCTAGTAGAAAAAGGTGATTCTCTAGAATTAGCAAAATATCACTGTTTTCAAACAACAACACAACAAGCTAATAGCTGTGGCTAGCAGTCTTGAAGAGACATTGGTATGGGCTACTCAGCAAAGACAACTAGTGCCTTCCATGTCAGTGAGGTAGACAATTCACATTAAGTTTTGCTTATTTATTATTTAAGATTTATTAGAGCTATTCAAAATACTAACACATTTGGGGGATAGACAAACGACTACAATTCACAGTGCATTCACTGCCCCAGTGACATGGAAGACATCACCTGCCACTGCTACTTAGCAGAGGACCTAGAAAAGCATGGAATAAGTTGATCCTTCTGAGTTTGTATTTGTGCTAATAGAAGAGGTATACTGAGAATTCCATGGAAGATGAAAACAAGGAGAGATAAGCCAGAATGCAGATGCTCTTCTTCTTAGAAACAGATACTAACCTGCCATTGGTATCATTTCCCCCCCATCATGATTCTTCATGAAGTTGAAGCATCCTCCTGGCTTGGGCCATATATTAGCCCTCCTAACTAAATGGCAAGTGTGTTCATTCCAAGAGCAAAAAAATATTAATATTTCTGCTAACATATTGACTTTTGGTGGAGTGTTATGACAGACATGGAAGATGCAAAAACAAAAAACAAAATAATAGATGTATCTGTCATGAAAATAAACAGTGTGGTTAGCAAATGGAGATTTCATCCTGAGTAATCAGATCCAGCTCAAGACTGTTGATGGGAGGCCCCTGCCAAGGTCTGATGTATTTGTTTAAACTAAGGGCCTTAGACTGCTACTTAACACTGCCATTCAAGTGAACACAGCACAGCTGAGAAAGAAATAATTGCTCAGACTATGCCATGTGTAAACATTGATTTCTCTAAGGTAAGCATTATATGTTCAACAGGGGACATAATTTCAACCCTTCTATAACAGACAGTCAAAAACCAATCCACCCCCCAAAAACTCAAATCCAACAATACATCTAAATAATGAGTCCAGTAGAAGTGTGAAGGTAATTCACATTGTGTTATACAAAAAATTTCTTACTTCACTTTGCCAGAAAGCTTCATTTTTATGCTTGTTGCACTGCCAAGTCTACTGTTTATGGCAGTGGTGCCAGGCAGATGGGGTCTCGCAAGAGTAGAGAAATACTAGGTACAAGTTCAGATTCCTGCAAAGAAAAGAAGAAAAAAAAATCAAGTCCATGCTCAGATTTCAGTTGGACAACATCAATCCAGGCATCATTCAGGTTATGATAAGGCAGAGTCAGCACCTTGGATAGTTCCATGCGAAGCTTAGGCTAAAGAAGCATAAAAAGGAAATCAAATGCAGCTTCAGGAGCAAGCAAAGACTGAGCATTAAACAGAGCTGCAGCTCCATCTGTGTGACCAGCTCTCTTTGCCATCTCAGTCAAAATGTCTTTATTTCAAGAGGCCTTAGCCTGTTTCAGTAGGCATTACTTTTAATAGTCTAGGGAAGACTGTGGTTTTGACATGCCATCTGGGCTAGAACTGGAGAAGACTAAGAATGACAATATAGAAAGAGCCCAGCAAAACAGACTCTTCTTACACTAGAATTTCTGGGGCAATGGGACAATCTGGGGCTAATTCTGAGATCTGCTGCTTCTGCTCAACATATAACCTAATCCCACAAAGCTGCGGAGTTGCATCCTGGGGTCATAACAGTGGGATCCATCATGTGGAGCAGTTTTGATAGTTGGTAATAAGTAGGAGTTATAAGCTAAAACTAGTTAATCATTTAGATTTTTTTTTTAAAAAAAGTACAAACTCCAGTGCATAACAAATGAGGTATATTTTTGGAAATGTTCATCTTTGCAGCACTAACACAAATGTATGTAGGCAAAAACACCTGACATTCTGCTTGACAACACATTTACAGAGAATAAGAGAGCAAGATATCATTGCTTTCTTAAGTATTTTAAGATTGTTGTGTTGGGGAAAAAATGGCATTTGATGACAATTCAAAACTAGTTGATGGAATAAAAGGGCAGAAATGTACTGTTAATAAGAAAGTTAGATAATTTTCATGGCATGTGTGATTTAGAACAACAGCCAGATTAGATGATAAATGGCTCATAGAAAAATGTACAGATAAATAGATAGATAAGAAAGAGAGAGATTAAAAGTAATAGAAAAAAATAAGGTTGTTTTCTTTCTGCCACTTCCATTTTATATATTTGTAGAAGAGGGAAGCATTGACTTATTTAGGATTCAAAGCATGATACTTAATTTTGATTCTCATGAAATGATTTATCTATCACATATTTAAACCAAAAGGAGGTATTTGTTTCTGTTGTTTGGTGGATCAATATACAATTTAATGGTTTCTTTTCTAGATAGTTTTCTTCCCTAATAGCCAGTGGCTTTACAGTAAGGGTGGGGAATGTGGGCTCATCTGGAATAGTCGGCCTTTACAGGAATAGCTAATGTCTGGCTGGCTATACTCTGACTTGCTGTACCAAAAACTAGCTGGATCCAGACAAGAGGTTTAACTCATTCTGAAATTGGCGTGATGATAAATGAAAAAAGTAACAAACCTTGCTTTGGTTGTGTATTCCTGCATGGCAGTGGGCTGAACTGCATTGTCCTGGTGATCTCTTCCAAGTTACTCTATGATTCTATAAATTTGCAGAGGTCTCCAGAAACTTCAGAAAAAGTTATCTTTCATAAAGAAGCAGATCCCCAGCTCCAAAGTAAAGAAATGCCACCTCAGACATGGGCTGTTGCAGGTGACATCCAGGTAGAATTAGGAATACTGCATCTGGTGTGTAGCTGGAATTCAGACATACGCTCAGTCTTGACTAGTTGTCTTCTCAAACATGTCATTTCTCAAATGAGTGGATCTCATGCATGAGCACTTAAATCTGCATATAAGCCATCCAAAGTAACTATTCTCTTTTTACTAAATTAAATTTTGCATGGTCACTATTGTAATGTTGTGTTGTGGAGAGCCTAGAGTTTGGGAAATGTACATTTTAACTACATTTCCCAGAATCTTCCTATGAACATGGACCATGGCTATGGAAGTTGCAGAAACTGTAAATTTTTCAACCCTGAGTCTAAACTAGGAAGTGACAGTGTGGATTGAGGATCAATATTGTCTGGCTTCCCTGGAGCAATTGCACATCAATACACAAGGAGAGGAGATGTGAAATAAGGAGAGGGGAGAGGAGGGTGAGCTCGATTGTACTGGTTTTGCCATGCCTATTAAAACTACAGAAAAATAGCCAATAATGTACAGGGAAAAGGTCATTATTAAACTCCTGAATCGACAAAAAAATTTCAATCCATTCTATTCTATTCAGCAGTATGTGAACGGAACCATAGCTGCATCAGGTTGCTGATGTGCATATTTAACAGCTCATGCATGATGTCTACTCATGTGAAGAATATAGCATATGAAGACAGAACACACACAAAGCTCAGGACCAGGATCAAGTCTGGCATATGTCTAGAGGTTTAAAGATTGAGTTGAGATATACTGATGTGAAAATAAGTACAGCATGAGTCCCTGAACAGTGGAAGTCTCCTGTTAGCTGTGTCACATAAATTTAACATGGACTCTTTTGGCCTCCCTGGTAGCAATCCATCCTTGTTATGTGACTCACCTTCCTAATTTTCCCAATTATTCTTAATTTCCCCTGAAAGCAGTCTTAATATACCTTAATTGTACAGTACAGTATGTACACTTCGGTCTATGAATCCAGAAAACAATTGTAGTCTAGATTTTCAATAACTAAATCCCCACAGGCTAGTATAAAATGGCTAGCATCACCAAACCAAATCCATGAGCCTGCAAACCATGTTACTTTCTTGGCAGATCATTTGAAACCTGTAGCAAAATATCAACAAAATGCACATTATAAAAAATCTTGTACTTGATACACTACAGAGCTAATTAGATCTATGGAGATTCCATTTCTCTCAGAAAAGAAAAATGGGAAGATAATCATTTGTGTATCTATTTTTAAGTCTTTATGTTGTTATAAATATTTGTTACTGAATGAAGTAAGTTTCCAGTTATTAATTTTTCTTAGTGTGACATTGAGGAATGCAGGGTATAGGTTGTTGCTTTCAGGGTTACCATCCCCAAACAATATAGGAAACATAATTTAACTCTTCCACCTCTCAGTTAGATGTCTTCATTTTTGTCCTTTATACTTTTTTTTTGAGGGGGGGGTCCCTTAAACCATTGTAATTTTGTGTCTAGTATTAGCATCCAATCATATTCTTTATAAAGTTTGCAAACTGGGTGGGAAGTTGTTTATCTAAATAGGAACACTGCTTCTATTCATGAAAACTTCACTAGCTATGCCTAATATTAATTGTTGTTCATGAATTTCCCAAAACCTAAACTAGAAGTAAAACAAAAACTATGCTATCACCACATATTGCAGTAATGGAACCTGCAAATTGTCCTTTATTTTCCATAGGATATTATGTAGCCAGCATTACATCACCCAAACATGATGGGGGTGCAGCTAATATCAGAAAATTTCAGGAAATCATGTTGTAGGACATAACTGCACCAGGTCCCATTCTCACCACAATCGTGTTAAGTAAACATACCAGAAATATGCCAGTTTCAGAGTGGCCATTACCACGTGTCTTCACAATAGTGCAATTGAGTCTGCTTCAGCCATCACACTCACTTCCATATGCCCTCTTAATGCTACTTCCCTGACCTATGCCCCAGGCCAGCACCCTTTGTTTGCTTTGTTTTTTTCATTTTTAATGCAATTCTAGAACTCTCCTACTGCCATTTTTATTTTATTTTTTTAAAAAAGAAATAAAAATAATAATAAAGCACTTGGCCTTCTTGGTAATAGTAACGGGGAGGGAGGACGGGGGAGAGGAGGAGACATTGACACCATGTGACTGCCAATATAGGGACTGGCCCAGAAGCAATGTTTTGCATTTTGGGACTTGTGTGATTGCTAGGTCATTGATGGGTTTCCCCTGTCAATGAAAAGGGATGACCCAGCCTTGCTTCAAGGACACAGTAGCTACGGGTCAAGGGCATCATTGTACCACAAAAACATTTTTCCAGTTCAAATAGTTGTTTAAAAGTCATGTGTGTTAAATTCCTTAATCTCAATTGCTAGTCTCAGATTAGGGCCACTTTATCGATGGGTACATGGTAAGTGAACACTTATGAAGTTCCACTGACCTAAGGAGTCTCCTCTGCTTGGGAGCAGCAGTTGGATTTGGTCCCCTGGAGTTTGAAGTATAAAAGACACTAAGATTTTATATGCATTAAGTAATTTAATAAAGCAACTGAGCAGCACTGTTTCTAGGCAGAACCTGAATCCTGGATGGTTACCATAATATTGAAATAATTGTATTAAAACATATGCATGCATGCACATACATATACACGCACACACGTGCATGCACACACAGACACACATACAAAGCATCAGATATTTTACCACTCCTTTTTGGCCCTGTTCTTTTTAAAAGATGTGGCTTTGGCGTGGTTTCTGGCTGCGCTTGGGGCATGCATCATCTAAACACTACGCCCTGAATACAGATGGAAAACAGTTTATTTGGTCTGTCTGTTTTGAGTCTTAATCAGGGACATCATGAGCCGGAATCTACAGGACCTAAGCAGAGCAGTGGAGGACAGGGGGTCTTGGAGATGTCTCATTCACAGGGTCACCATGAGTCAGAGTTGATTTGCAGTTAACAACAACGGCACATACTTACATGCCTCCAACTATAGCATACTATCAAATCTAATGTTTAAATCTAAGTCCTTCAATCACATCTGCTCCACAAGCACAAGAACAACAGGACAGAGATTCAAAACTGATGGATTCGCAGCAGGGATTTCTCAAACTACAATATCTCAATCAAGACAGCAAATAAAGAAACACCAATCAACAAGGCAAGACTGGTGTTCAGGAGCAATCTATTACAACAGAGATCAAACAGAGAAAACAAAAGAACTGAAACCATTCAAATAGATTATCAACAAGCTACAACCAATTCTGGAGAATAGCATTGTCCTCTCACAGACTCTGGGTGACAGACCTGTACTGGCTTACAGACAGGTTGTGAACCTTAAACAAATACTCACAATGGGACACATAGTGTTGCTGTTAATGAAGGGAGAAGGAAGGCCCTGCCACAATCCAGATGCCAACTTTGTTCCCCTATCTACTGTGATAGCATCATTACAGGTCCTAATAATGTCACCTAGGTGCATTTACTCACTTGTCGTCCAATATGATATATATTATTCTATGTCAGCAATGTTCCTTCTCACTCTTCAACAGGACAGTCTCTGCCCATTCTACAGTGGACAAAAAAGGACAGTCTCTACATAAGAGAAGAAACAGGCACAAACTTGACATTAAAAATCGCAGTTCTTGGGAAAAAAGGTTGTAGAGTATTTCAGCCTTCCTGGATATACAGTTTAACACTTAAAAGGAGTAGTGTTCAGACAATCAATCAATCAATCAATCAATCAATCAATCTATTTTTTTAAAAAATTAAAGATTATTTGGAAAAAGAAACATGTAGGACTTTATCATATGTGGCTTTTAAACCGCCATAAAAGTTTGATAATAGTACCTTTGGTGATGACTATTGAACAATGCCATCTCCGTCTTATCATTGCCTTGTCTTCCAATCGTGGCTGCCTTGCCAATTGCCATTGACAGGGAAAACTGATCAATAAACTCCCAACCATGCTGCCATAGTGCTAGTCCATAGGTGCAGTAAGTTACGCCTGTGACAGTTCCTGGATCATATGACCTCCTCCTTCTCCCTTCCCCTCCCATTTGCTATTCCATCAGCTGGGATTTTTTTAAAAAATAAAACTTTCTTTTCTTTTTTCTATTTTAAAACCACATTAGCATAACTCTAGAATTGCAATGAAAAAAAAACAAAGACACACACACACACACACACACACACACACACACACAGGCAGACAGGGTTAAAAACAAGGGTGGAAGAGAGCATGACTGGCCAGCAACAGGCTGGTTGCATTAATGAAGGGAAGTATGATAGGGAATGCTCCCAAACCAGTATGTATGCACTTCCTTCATTGTGATTGTGACAAGAATGAAGATAGTGTGACAAAGTCCACAAACTGGGATGCATCCACAAATTTCAGTCCATTAGCAGTAGTATAAACAGAGACAATGGTTGATTGGCATACAACATGTATTGATATATATGTGCATACTGGTTAGTCTGTAATAAAGCAATCCTCCCCAATAAAGCTTCTGAACTCAAAAATACTGACCCTTTCCAAGCAGCTTTAGTGCTTTCTCACCTAGCTATCCAAGAATCAGCATGACAGACCAATATAACCTTACTCAACTATCAGAAGGTTTATGACCAGTGTGACACACAGCATCCTTTTATATCCTGCTATGATCTGTTACCACCCCTGTGTAACCATTAATATACCTGAGGTTTGGATTAACTCAGTCAGTGTGTTAGAAGAAGCAGAATGAGATTCATGAAAGTTCATACTAAAATAACCAATTTTATAGATGCTGCTTTATTCCTCCTTGGCTGTTATGTGCCTTCATGCCATTTCCAATTTATAGTGATCTTAGGGCGACCATATAATGGGATTTGCATGGGAAATCTGTGGCTGGGAGTGTGACTTGTCCAAGGTCACCCAGTGGGTTTCTAGACCCAGTGGTCAACTTATGGCGACCTCATGAGCTTCATAGGGTTTTCTTTAGCAGAGGAGGTTTTGCCAGTTCATTCTTCTGAAATTTAGCCTACAACACCTGGTATTTGTTGGTGGGCTCCCATTCAAGTACTACCCAGGGCTGACACTGCTTAGCTTTCCAGATCAGATGGGATTTTTTTCAGGTGCCTTCAGGGTATTTGGGCTTATACATTCCATTCCATTATTTTTTAACTGAATAAGAGAATTAATATTACTCTTATGGTGGTATAATTGCAGCTTCTTAGTTCCCCCCCCCCCCACTAATTATATGGCTATGCACTGACTAAGTGGTGGAGGAGGAATCTTCCCATGGCTTGTGTTGTTGGCTCATGCCCTCTTGTGGGTGGGTATAGGTAGACAGACAAGGTAGATAGAAAAAGAATGTATTTTGCATCATAGGCTAGTGGCTAATAGCATTCAATTTTTTGAAAAGTATATGAACGTAACTACATATTTCTGAGAACATTTTTTACAAGATGTAACTATATTGATAATTAATAAGATTGTCTTTTGGTGAGCATTTTGGGAAAGAGTATCAGAAGGGAATTTTTTTTAAATATTATTGCTCTCTTCCTTTTTGAGATATCTTATTTTTATTTATTCTTTATTAGAGTACTTATACCCCACCCTTCAGCCCTAAAGGCTATCAGAGCGGCTTACAATTATTATTTTTAATTAGCCTGTTTGCCATTCAGGTTTAGGATTTCCTGTGAATTCTGGAGTCAGGAGTAAGCCAAGAACATCCAGTATCAACCAAACTGCACTGATGGGCAGAAAATGTTCATGCAGTATTGCTTAACTGAGATACATTTTATGAAACTCATCCTACTCAGAGGTCCACTAAATGGAAAATATATATTATTAATGTGAAATGAAATTCCATTTGCTAGAATGGGCCTGTTGTTGATTTGATATTCAGCATATTCTAGGGATGTATTCAGTTATTTCCAGGTTTGCTTGACTAAAAGACCTGTGGCCAGAATTTTCTTGAGACATTCTGCTTTTCTAAGAGCTCTACACGTTTGGTTTAACTGAAGGTTGATTCCAATGTATTGAACTGAGACAGAATGACTCCCAGTGTACTAGATTATTTTTCATATCCAGAGTTATTTGTTGGAAAGCTCCTACATGAACCTGAACATTAACTGTGTCCAAGAAATGCAGAGCTTCTGATGCTTATCAGTGTTGGTCTATTCAGGCAAGTAGCTCTTTCATACTAAGAGAGTCTTTGGATATTATTGACATGTATGATGGAAATGTAAAGTGTTGCTGAAGAAAAGTGGTGGACTGGTGTAGAATTAAAACATTTTCTTATTTGAATCACCACCTCCTGATGCAGCAGTACAGATTGCAATGGCATTGGAAAAACAAGTTGGTAAGTACATCAGCCTAAACTGGTATTATGTCCTTGGCCCAAAACACACTGCAGAATTAATCCAGTTTGAGACTGCTTTAACTGCCCTGACTCTGTGCTAAGGAATCCTGGGGACTGTAGTTTACTGTGGCGCCAGAGGTCTCTGCCAGAGAAGGCTAAATGTCTCACACAACACTACAGTTCCCAGAATTCCCTAACATTGAACCAGGGCAGTTAAAGAGGTCTCAAACTGGATTCTTTCTGCAGGGCAGAAATCAAGATTTGATCACTTCAGACATTATTTTTCTGGTTTAGTAACATATAGGACTAGTTCAGACCCAATAAGAAAAGGTTTTGTCCTACGTGAAGAAACTTGAGTCCTCTGCCTTCTCTTTTGCACCTTTAAGATTAGGTATATTTGCTGCTAAACACAGTACTCCATCTGAATTTAGGGAATTATGGTTTGTTTAAAATACCTCTTGTGCACAAGCCACTGAAATATCAGTAGGTATTTGTGGGAAATGTGTTTCTTGCACTTGATATGGGACTACAAATATATCCCACCATTAACTACAGCAGATTGAAAGTATGAGTAACTGATGTTCTAAGATCATGTAAAGATTGTTTATTGGAACTTTAGATTTGAATATTAATTCAGTAATGTTAAAGGTTCACAATTGGAAAATTCACTACTATAATGACTGAAATAGTTTGATTAACTTGGTTCTCCATAATTAACACATTGTTTTAGCCATTAATGTTGGTGTTTACAAAGAATGGGAGGGTGGCTGTAACTGTTGACCACCCAAGGAAATACCTTTTCTTTACTGGCTCCTTAAAAGAACTCTTTATCCCATATGTGTTGCAAAGTCAATAATGTGATTGCTGCCTGGGAATGGCAAAAGTTCAACATGTCCGGGGACTTTCAGGCTGGAAATAATTGTCCTAAGTCATAAGATCTCATCTTACAACCTCAAATTTAGTTTGCCATTCATTTGCCCCTGTCTTTTCTTCAAACTCCCACAGCATGTACACTTCACTCACTCTTCAAATCCCTTGTTTGTTAAAAGTTAACAAGAGTAACTTGATTCAATAAAGGGGGGCACTTGTTTCAGTTAGAGGACACTAGAGGGCACCAAATACAGCAACAGGTGATTTGCTATAGAGATCAGTCAGTGAACCAAGAGTGGAGAATTCTTTTATCTAAAATTTCTAGAGTCTCTGAGTATGTAGAGAACATTTGTTTTCTGCAAAACTGAATCATTGTATTTCTTCTGCTTTCCCATTCCCAATAAGGAAATATGATTTGCAAAAATAAGCAGTTCAGTACACATTTTGCTTGTAAGAGCCAAGGATCCCACATTCAATCTGAAGCATCTTCAGTTTTAATTATCAGATATTTAACAACCACACTCTTCTCTGCATCCATTTTACCCTAATTGTAGAAAGTAATAGAAAAAGAGGAGGAGCAGGAAGAGGAAGAGGTTGGGTTAGCAAATTGGATAGTGAGGAGAGAACTAATGATGCAAAGTGATGAGAATGGGGGGTTTGAGGAAACTTTTCACTTAGGCCTTGTCTGCACTGGCCAGAATACTCCGGGTTCAGCATGGAGTACCCTGACTGCAGAGCTGCCCCAACCTCCTGTGCATCTCAATTCCTGCGTCAGGGCAGTTGTCTGCACAGGTGACCAGCTGAGCTACCCCAAATGTCCACTGCCATTTCTGAGGCCAGAACAAGGCAACCAGCCATGATTATATGGCTGGGCACGTCATTCTCACCTCAGAGTGAGTGACTGCTGACAGTCACAGATCCATACAAAAAGCCACCCCAACTTGGGAAAAGAGGCTCTGGATCTTCTTGTCTCCCATAAACTGTTCTCCTTCCCTGATGCGGACTCCAGAAACATGTCACCCCTCCCACTCCCACACCCTTTCTTCCCAAAGTAACCACACAGAGCCTGTTTAGCAACAGAGGGCTTGTCTATCCCTGCCAGAATATTCCAGACTGCTCCTGGACTATTCTGGCCCAAATTCACCTCTTACCTTACTTATTTCCTCCGGCAATAATTGGTGGCAACTTCTCATGAATGATACTAATTTGTCGCCCAGTGTGTTATTGAAGTCATAACAGTATCGATGCTTAGGCACCTTGTTCTGATTTCAAAGCAATTCATGATTGCAGTGACAGCAGCAGGTGATGAATGGGGACCATGATTGAAAAGGTCCATCATCCCTGAAAAGTCCCTGAAAACCCACAGCGAAAGGTGTATTATTTGTGCAAGGAAATCCTGAATTGGGTCCAGACATCCTGAAGACAGTATGGACTCGGTTCAGGGGTTTTGCCCTGCATCATGGAAGGAGGATGCAGTGAGCCCAAGGGGAACTAAGGTTAAAACACCCATGCAGACAATTTGTGGCCAGAGTCATGAACTGCATAACAAGGGTCATTCAATGCATTTCCTTGGATTCTAATATTTCTTCTCCTGAGGCAGCAGGTTTTCCTATTTTACTCAATGTGACAGATGGAGAAGGACCCACTGTATTCTAGTGATCCAATTCATTAAGCCATAGCTCAAACTTCAATTTTAATTGGGCAACCTAGTGAGTGTGAGGTAATTGCTAGAAAAAATTAGCATATTAATAATATAACTAGTTAATAAATGAGTTAATTCCAAGCTAAGTTGTGCTTTATTTTACATGATTCAAACTGAATTGCTCAGAAGGTAATTTCTAGCAGAGAGCTTTCAGAATGCCAAAATGGATTAAACTAATATTTCTAAATGTCTGTTACCTAAAACATTCAAACATATTGAACTGGAAAGACAAAAAGGACAGCAAATGATGAATAATTACATGGATTGCTATGAAATAAATCAGAACAGAAATAAGCACTTTACAAAATCTTTATTACAAATTTTACACCTTTCGAACATTCATAATTATTTCAAATTATTTTCATCATCTGTATTGACAAATCTGATTACTTCGGGGTTTGTATTTACATTTCAACATGAAAAATGCAAAAAATGTTATAATAAAAGTATTCTGAACAAGTTCATAACACGCCTGCTACAAAGTAAAAAATATTCCAAATTAAATGTTTGGAGCTATGGTGAAATAGGCATCAGAACTACTGTACTCTGAATTTAAACCATGGAAGAATTTCCATAATTTGAGTTTAAGTGAGTCACAGAGAGATGCATAGAAAGAATTTAATTTTTATGGATGTTCAAAACTTAATATTCAAATCTTATGGATGTTCAAAGCATATAGATGTTTAAAACATGTGTGTGTGCGCGCCTTCATGTTGCCTATTGATTTATGGAGACCCCTGGAGTTTCATAGGGTTTTCTTAGGCAAGGAATACTCAAGAGGTGGTTTTGCCAGTTTCTTCCTCTGAAATGTAGCCTATAGCACCAAAACTTTCAGAAGTTCAAATTCAAATGTTTCTTATAGCAAGGCTTCTAATCCCATTACTCTGGGGCAGGGAGCGGGGAGTTCAAATGTCCCCCAGTCCTGCATGTTTAAAAAGATATGAGGGCTATATGGTTATAAGGGGAACCCTATTCCTTATGTGAAGCGGAGGAACATGTTTGATCACAGCAAAGCCCTATCTAGTTCAACATTCTGTTCATGCAGTGGCCAATTGGCATGCAGGGTTGGGCTAGTTTATGCTACCCCTGTGTAGTGTTTCAACTACTATTTATTTATTTATTATATTTATTTGTATCCTGTTCTTTACCAAGAAGTGGGATTCAGAGCGGCTTCACAGCATTAAAAACAGTACAATTAAAAACATAAAAAAATAAAATAAAATTTATTTATTTATTTATTTGTATCCCGCTCTTTTCCCAGGACTAGGACTCAGAGCTGCTTCACAGTATTTAAAAATAAAAATAGTACAATAAAATAATAAGTACATTAAAAAGGAATTAAATCATTACAATATTAAAAGATAGTTATTAAAAGAATAAAACATATTTTAAAAAGATAAAACTATAAATAACAAATTTTTAAAATTGTCCAACATCCCACCCTGTCCTTATAGCAATTCCTTAAATGCTTGTGTGAACAGGTAGGTCTTCACCTGCTCGCGGAAGGCCATCAAGGAGGGACCCATTTTGATCTCCCTGGGCAGGGAATTCCAGAGTCTAGGGGCAGCCACCGAGATGACCCTCTCTCGTGTCCCCACCAACTGTGCTTGTGATGGTGTTGGGACAGAGAGAAGGGCTTCTCCAGAGGATTTCTGAGTCTGGGCCAGTTCATACCAGGAGAAACGGTCTGCCAAATAGTGTGGACCTGAGCCATGAACTCCCCACTCCCTGCCCCAGAATAATGGGATTAGAAGCCTTGCTATAAGAAACATACTATCTATGGAAACTTCTATCCAGAACCATCCCCAGTATCTTCTGAGATCCATGTAAAACTTTGTTAGTAATCTGGCTAGAAGAAGAAGCATCATCATCATCCAACTAGTCATTTACTTATTGCTTCAACTAAACAAAAAATGTTATGCTCAGGCTGTGATGCACTGTACACAAAGCTGACATAAAATCTAAATGGGAAAGGACAAGACAACCAGAGTACTATTGAACAGGACATACATGTATGCCAAGATCCTGCATTATAGGATGTAGCTTAATAGTTTACAGGTGGAGTCTCTCCTCTCACCCCTCCAAAACCCACCTTTTAGCTGCTGATCCCCTCCCCATGGCCATTTAGCAATGATTTAGATCCTCAGAGGTGTTGGCAGATGATGCCATTGTTCTGTCTCTGCCTGTAGAGACATGTCACTAGAAAGCTATGAAGAGAGGGCTCCTGGCAGGATTGGGGGGATTCTGTGAGATCTATATTCTGACCTCCACAATAACTGAAACAGTGACGCACAATGACATGAACTGAATTTACTATCAGGATAACAGTAAACATAGACAAGCTTCAGCCAGTAATCAGAAACAAAAAGGGGAATAATTATTTAGAAGCAACTTTGTGGGGAAAATATGAGGCATGAAAAGTGATTGAAAGCAACAGAGAAAAGTGGCTTGGATGATGTAGGGAGAAAGAAAGTACCAGGATAAAAGCAACAGTATTTTGAAAACTGGGGATTAAACAGTGGGCTCATATAAGGAGCACAGAATTTAGGCCTACTTCTCATAGTTCCTATTAAATCAGCACACCATCAGAATTCACTGGCTATAGGTTGCAGGCGACATTGTGATTGGCTATGCTTGACATGTGAATAACATATACACAAGCATCTATGAATATTATGTGTACACATGTTTTCAATTCAGACATATTATTCTGTAAAATCATTTGGGGTACTTTGTTATATGTGATGTATTCAGCACATTGGGATACGAGAGCAGAGAACTAGCCAGGTTAAAGTGGTGAAATAGTTTTAAGAAATAGGGGATTGCAACTGGTAACAGGGACCCAGTGCAAAGGCTAAAGAGAAGGGTGGTTTGCTAACAGTGATCTATAATAAGTATCCATGGGGAGAATGACAGAATTCATTCATCCAACCTATATTTATAAACCTGCAACAAACAGAATCTATCTTTCACCTGGAAGATTTAGCTGGAGATGCTACAGGGAATAGGTAGTTTGTTCTACTACTGGACTGCTCTTACCATCAAGAAGTTCTTCTTAATGCTTAGTTAAAATAATATAATTTGAATGCAGTGGTTCAAACACTATATTTTTAAAAAATTATTTATTCAATGTATATCCTGCCTTTGTCCCCAGATGAGGTTCCATGTGGCACTCTTTTGAATATTTGAAGATGAGTATCATTTTTCAATCTTGTCTTCTCTTGGCTAAACATACTCAGTTCTTCATCTGTTCCTCCCTGGACATGGGCTGGTATCTTGTTGATAGCTCAAGTCATAAATTCAGTTTACACCTATGTAAATCCTGTTTGGGCCATTTCAAAAATCCGATTTTTCTACTTGACACACAATGACTAAACTGTCCCCCAAACCCCAACTTTTAGCTGCTCTTCCCCGTTGCCAATATACTGGCCACTGGCTAGTGAAGAGCAGGGGAGCAGCCAAGAAGCATCCAGCTATATTCTTATAGATGGATGTACAGCACTGATACTATCCTCCTGAAAACACTCTTTTCTGCACAGAAGAGTTTTCTGCACACACACACACAATTAAAAAAAAACAGAATTGTTTCCAAATGGTAAATTATCTTTGAAAGCCAGTTTTCAATTACTTTCTCTCAGAAAGGGCAAAAATGGAAAAATTATGTTCACACCTGCCAAAAAAATTTACCAAGTGAGGCCTAGATTTCACTAGTGATTTATATATTTTTCTCATATTTCCCCCTGAACTAATTGTTCTATCCAAATTTTCCTGGATCACTCTTCCTCCACCTTCACCTTCTTCAGGAATGCAGAACTTGGAATAAATAGGTAGTCAGCCCTCCTTACCCACTTATTTTTTAATGCACAGATTCAAGCATCCACAACTTGAAAATATTTTTTAAAAAGTATAAATTCCAAATAGCAAACCTTGGGTTTGCATTTTATATAAGGGACACCATTTTGCTCTGCCATTATATTTAATGGGACTTGAGCATCCACGGATTTTGTTATCCCTGGGGATCCTGGAATAAACCCCAGCAATAAGAAGGTCCCACTATATAAATTGTTCTTCCCTCATTCTTTATGCCAAACGGCTAGACAACAGGGAATATAGTAAACTTTAACTAGAGAGCTTGTTTTATAAAGGGCTAGCCATGGCTACTTTGCATGATGTAAAACCAAATCCATTTGATGCTTTAGTCCAAGTGGTTGTTTTGGATTGGAGTGCCCTTTTCATTTACTCATCAACATTCATTTCCCTCTAATTTCTGGTGTATTGTGCCTTAAGAGATGTGGCTACCTGTTGTGTGCAGTGACTGGAATAAATATTCTGCATCTGTGATTAGCCTGAGCTTATAGAAACACAGGGGCACAGGAAGCTGCCACACAGTGAGTCACATCACGCTCTATTTATTCTCAATTCTGAAATTTCACTCTAGGATCTTTTCTAGCCCTAAAGATCACTGCTTCTTCTGGTCTCCCATCCAAGTACTCACGAGAACCAACCATGCTGAGCTTGAGATGAGCTCCAATCAGTGTTGCCAACAAGCCTGGAAGATAATTCCCGGAAATGTTTGTCCAAAACCCGCTGAATCCCCCCAGATCACACAAAATATTCAGTCACAATTCCCAGAAAATTCCCATAATGTTAAAATGGCAGATGTTTTGCAAATAAACGTAAACATAATTGAATAAAAATAATTGTAACTTACTTCAACTCTCAAAATCACCATTGAACCAAACAAAGAATGTTTCAGTCCTTTTAAGATATTTATTTTGACATGAAGGGGGTTCGGGAAGCTTTGTGCCAAATAGAAACGTGTTCGGCTGCAACCACACTGCAGAAATAAATCCAGTTTGACACCCTTTTAATTGCCATGGCTCAGTGCTAGGGAATCCTGGGAATTCTAGTTTTCGGAGACATTTAACCTTCTCTCTCAGCAAACTGGTGTGACAACAAACTACAGTTCCCAGGATTTCATAGCACTGGGCCATGGCAGTAAAAACAGTATGAAATTGGATTGTCTCTGGAGTCTGAAGATGCAGCCTAAGTTGGGTCCAAGACACACTGCAGAAATAAACCAGTTTGAGACTGCTTTAACTGCCCTGGCTCGGTGCTAGGGAACCCTGGGAATTGTAGTTTTGTGAGAAAGAGCTCTGGTGCCACAATGAACTACAATTCCCATGCATCTGAGGAAATACACTTAAGTCTAGGAAAGCTCATGCTGCCAACTTTTCTTTCAGTGAGACTCAAAGGTGCTACAATATCTATCTCACTATCATCATCACCATTATTATTATCATTATTAAATC
>NC_056524.1:225574598-225588991 GCF_019175285.1 Sceloporus undulatus | reverse complement strand
AATCCTGGGAATTGTAGTTTTGTGAGAAAGAGCTCTGGTGCCACAATGAACTACAATTCCCATGCATCTGAGGAAATACACTTAAGTCTAGGAAAGCTCATGCTGCCAACTTTTCTTTCAGTGAGACTCAAAGGTGCTACAAGATCTCTCTATCATCATCACCATTATTATTATCATTATTAAATCCAAATGCAGCTGAAGAACTGGACTTAAATTGGCAACACTGATATCCTGTAGACTCATTCTCTAGGGCTGTGATCTGGAAGCGTGGAGGCAATTCCCTTGTTCAACCAGGGAATCCTGGGAATTGTACTTTGTTGTGACATGTTGAGACACTGCTTGTACTGGCAGCCAGGGCTCCATGCATGAAATTCTGGGCTTGGTGGTTTGTTGTGCCCAGAATCCCATCATCGCAGGGAGCCTTGCAGTTAGAAGCAGTGCCAAACTGGATTATTTCTGCAGTGTGGATGGCAATGGAAAAGAGAACAAAAAGAGAGCCACAAAACAAAATTCTGGGAAGACAGGGCAGGGATGCCAACTTACCAGGTGCTCTGCCCATGCTCAGAGGCAGATTTAATCACTAACACACACACTCTCAGAGACATCACATTCACATCACACAACCCAAATGGTCCACCTCACAGTACAACAACGACCCTGAGAGGTAGGCTTGGGGCACTCTGCCCAAGCTCAGGAATTCAGAAATTCAAATGTCACGCTCAGGCACACACAGAAGTCTACAACATTAAGCCATGATCAACTATTGCCTTTGTGTGCCTGAAAACTTATTTCCAAGGCAATAAGGGATTAAGCCAGCCAAGATCCCTCACTCCCTGTCTCTCCCCAGCACTGCAGCCACTTAGCTTTGCCCCTGGAGCCTGGGAATGCCTGAAAAGGGAGGGGGGGCAATCACTGTCCTCTCTCTGATTGGATTGAAACTATTCCTCCAACAGTTGTGGGTTGGTTGGGCTTGCTCCGTCCTGGCTCTCAGAGGGAGTCTTAGAGAGAGAGAGAGAGAGAGAGAGAGAGAGAGAGAAGGAGTTTTTTCTCCAGCCCTCTTGGCTGAAAACTTGTTACACTCCAACGTTGCTCTGCAGCCAGCCTCCCTCTCAGGCTGGAGCTGAAAGGGCCAAAGTCGCCGAAAAGGCACTGAAAAAGAGCCAGGCGCGAAAATCACACGAAAAGCTCTGAAAAGTCCCCGTTTTCGCGTGAAAGTCGCGAAATTGGCACACTGGCTCCAATGTTTTCAGGATGATACGGTGACACATTTGTAGTTCTAGTTTACCCCTGGCCCAGTGCAGTAAACAAGGAAGCACATTTTAATTGATGACCAGCATGGAAAGTGTTGATTAGAATTGGTTCTGAAACAGCCCTTTTTAAAAACCATCAGCTACTTCCCTTGCTCAGGACACTAAATTTCCATTGATGCAGCTTAGAAATGCATTACTTTTTCTTTTCCTGCCACATCACACTATTAATTCGTTTTTAATTTGTGATTTACTAAGATCCCTTGGATCTTTTTTTGCATTCAATGACTAAGCAAAGAGTCATAAATCTGTTTGTGTCCAATGTCATCTTAAAGCCTGATTGTTTTCTGAGGTTTTTAACTGCATTTCCCAGTTTGGTATCTTCTGCAGATTCCATGAGGCTGCCCTCTATCCATCCATTTAAATGATTTATAGAGAAATTGAAAAACTTTCCTAGTATTGGCTTTAAAATGACTGGTCGAGTTGCCCAGACCCAATTCTCCCCACTTTTGAAGACAGTGCAGCACTTGCATTTCACTAGCTTGCACAAATTGCATTTGATCTCCTGTTTGAGGAGTTCTTGTGAGTGATTTAAAGCATTTGTCTTCATGGTCATAATTTGTGGTCTGCTGTTTTGTCTGCTCTCTGGAATTTCATATAGATTGATAATTTAGAAGTGGTGCAGACTGGCCATAAAGGCTGGCCTCCTGGCAGTGGAATTGGAGCATGGTGTCCACACGATGCATGCCCTGATTCTGCCCTAGGCAGCGTGACACCATGTGCCGCTCCACATGGCGCGTGGCATCACAGTGCTCCTCTGATGCCATAAAGCCATGGCTATCGCACCCTTTCCAGAGTACTTTTTGTGGCTCCTTTTTGTGCCCTGGAAAGGCCAAATTGGGGCCGTGACGTGCGGTTGCTGCGGCCCTGATCTGGTGAAGATGGAGGAGGGGCAGTCTGCACAGCCCCTTAGTGGCTTTCTTGTTATTCAGTCTGAGTAGTGATGTTTTGATTTAGTGCAGATGCCAGTAGGTGGTGGTAATAGTTCTGTGGGGCTCTGCTTCATAAAAAAAAACCTGTGGAAGAAGAACTATTAATTGAAAGTAACAGAACAGTAAAGACATACAGATGTATTTAGCACATAAACAATACTCACACAAACAGCCAAATCGTATACCTAACCTAGCTAAGTGGAAACAGCTCTAACAGAAGACAGAACATTATCAATTTATTTTTGTATATGATTAGCAGAATCACCATCTGATTTAAGATCTATCTTAAGATAGTAGATTCAACAGTATCTAGAGATGTGAAGGACCAGGGGGAAAAAACTACTGGGCAAAATCCCCATTCCCCCAAAGCCTCCCCCCTTGAAGAATTTGAATAACGAAAATTGGGAGTGGGGAGAAGAAGAAAAAGAGATATTTTGGAATATTTTCATTCAGTATGCTGAAGAAAATATTTAAGACAAAGTGTTCATATATGTACAACCACCAAATTATTTCTAAAAATATATCTCACAGGAAGACTTTTATGTAAAACCATGTACAGTAACTGATCATTGCAGTTCCTTGTCTTAGTATTCTTATCTCTTGTTCTATTTATCGGAATGAATGTTTCATGCCTCTTTGACGCTATGGAAGACTAAAGGAGACAAAATAATTTTGTTTCACTAATGATGATGGGTTCTTCTATTTTCCTTGCTTTTTTTGACTGCTCCACATAACCTCCATTTATAACAAACATTTAAACCTTTTAAAGAAGGAATTCACTTTGTAACAACTGTTTGACTGAATTGTAATTTTAACACACCAAATGTAATTTTATGTCAAACAAAATTGCATAATTGTTTCATATTATGTCTATTATATATTTAATGTTCTTAAAGAAACAATGTGATTTTATTTCTATGAAGCCAGGATTGACAACTACACAAGGGTCAGGGGCATTTCCCCCTACACTCACCTACTGGACAGTACCAGCATGTTTCAGCAGACCCCAAATGGTGCAGTCTCATTTCTGGCTGCCATTTTAGTGGATTTTTGGTCATTTTTCTTTTTGAGAGATCTGGGGGACCAGAGGGGAGAGAGGAAGCAAAGCATCATAATCTCAGGTGACTTGGTGCATTTTTTTTAATGGCCAGGTTGGATGGTTTCTAGGGGTTGTACTTGGGGATCCCAAGGGCTGCATGCAGTTCATAGACTGCACTTTAAAGGATGGTAATAACAGATCTTTTCCCATTTCCCACAAAATTTCAATTCCCTCCCCCAAAAGGGGGGAACAGTTTTTCCCACAACTTCAAACTTTATGGGAATTTCACATCTTTAACAGTGTCATTTTTTAAAATGGATATTGCCTCACAAACATACATACAGGGATGTGTGCCAAGAATTAATTTTTGGTTACAAGCACAGGGTTATCAAGAAACAGGTAGAGTTGGCACACAGCCAAAATCAGGTTTGTTAGTTTTTAGTTTTATGAGAGGACAATAACTTTTTTCACTTTAATTACAAAGTTTTCTGCAATGCTTAACTGTACATTCAGAACAGTCATTTGTTGTGGACATTTCATGAACTGGTTGGCTGAATAATTGGCTGATTGCTTTTGCATCCTTCTTTTCTTCCAGAGGAGGATCAAGGATGGTAACATAAGATTGTGTACTTACTAAAGAAATGATATTAATAAGTTTTAAAAGTAATATATTAAAATTAAAGTTTGTGTTGTAAGACGACATCTGGCAGGCTGATCTATAACCTTCACTGTAGGTATTGCCGGCATGTTTGGAGACAGAGGGATGAAAAATGAGTTTGCTCTTCAACATTGTTAAATTCAACTTTCTGCTTTTAAGTAGAAACTGCCCAAATATCTTCAGAAGCTTTTTTTTAAAGAAATGCAGCTATGGCAAGCATAACTATGCATTTCTGACAACAAAGTTCTGCATAAGAAGTCATATTCCTTGTTCTATTGCTACAATCATAGAGGTGAGACTGAATTCTCTACATTTCAGGTGCATCTTGTAGTCATGAATTAAGGCGTACTCTGTGGAAAAATTGCTCACTGTAAAACACTTGTTGGCTGGTCCTTCATTAAAAAACATTTTAATATTTTTAAAAAGTGCCTTCAAAGTGAAGAATGTGAAAATCATACTTCTAACACTGTACATTCTTTAGGCCAGTTAGAGTCACTTTTCCATAATTGTAAATGTCTTCATCTGTCCCTTGATTAAGGTGCTTTACCATATTTTTCTCAAAGAGCAGTGGGTGATAGGCACCCATAGTGCAGGCTTGGTCAAAGAATTTCTGGTAATAATGACAAATGTTTGTTTGCCTTTTGGAAGGAAGAAACTCATAAACATCCACTTCTTCACAGAAGTTCATCATGAGAACAATACCTATGGGGGGGGAAAAAACAAGGGAGGGAAATTACACATAATGTGTCTGATGAGCAGACACAAGAGTAGAAAGTGAGATCTTATAATAAATAATAATAAAACTTTAATTCTTATCCTGCTTTTCTGTGATGAGACAATCAAAGCGGCTCATGACACATTAAAATATCCACATTCAACATTAAGTCCCAAATTCCCCCTCCCCTTAAAACAGGATTAAACATGATACAGTTAAAATTGGAGATTAAAATATCTATTAATAACACAATAAAAAATGAAATTGGCACGTGATAAAGTTTCACCAGTGGACTTTTAGTGTTTCAGGTAGTCCCCAATTTTTGTTGTTTTGGGTTTGCATATTGATTCAGAAACTGAGGATCTTGTGATTTCTTCTCAAAATACAATCTAAAACAAGAAATGGTTCTTTGTTGCTCGAAAAAACAGTAAATGGCAAAGTCTCAATAATAAAGACAGTAATGAGGAAGTCTTCTTGTCTCTTCCCGCCCCCTCTGATAATCAGGTTTATAATAATCTGAGGCTCTCCAGTACACTCTCCCTAAATCCACTAACCTAACTCTTCCTTTTAAAAGTTCAGTTCACTTTTATTCAGGACTCAGGACTTCATATGGACACTTCTTGAACTATTAAACCTAAAAGCAGAGCATGGATGGAGTGGAGACTTTTTTTTAAAACTGCAAGTGCTAAGCTCTTAGCTCTGGACTATTTTACAGGACTCTGTCTTGAATCTAGTGATCTGCAAAGCATAGATTTGCAGGGCTGCCTATAAATCCCAATCTCTAACTTGGTAACCCTTGTCTTCAAATTAGAAAGAGTGGTGGTAGTAAGTAATTGGTCAGACAAAGGGCCAAAACAGACCGACAGTTTCAGCTGGCTTAAAGCTGGCTTGGGGGTGTGGTGTTTACACACACTACACCCCCAAGTTGCCTGGAAGTCATGCTGGGCAGCCTCCGGGCGACTTGGAGCTATGGCATTTAGACACCACATGCCCCAGTGCCAGCAAAAAGCTGACTCCAGATGCAAAGGAGCATTCCCCCCCCCCCCCCAAATAGGAGCAGATTTTTTCTGCTTTTATTTGGGGTGGAAGCATCTGTTTGCTGCGGCCCCAATCCAGCCTTAATTGCGGTGGCTCCAAACCAGCCCATTGGGCCTGTCTGTTTCACCCCAAAATAATCTTCCATATAGAGTTCCTTTCAATGTCTCTTTTGGTTCTAAGTCTTGGCTCATGCTTAAGTCTATTCTAACAACTCATAAGGAAAGTGGAGTTATTATAGAAGATTACAAAATGATCTGATGGCATCTGAGCTCATTCCAAGCTCTGCCTTGAAGCAAAGTACAGACATAACAGATTATTTCAATGTACAGTCGACCCGCAGGGGTTAGAAGTGCAGGACCCCTTTAAAAGTTGAAAAACCATAAATAAAAAACACTGATCTTTTTACCTGAGAAAACACGTCTCTAGGAATCTTTAGGTTCTGCAGTGCAAGTCTATGGCCAATGTCTGGCAGATGTTGACCACAGACTTGCACTAGAAAACATATAAATGTCAAGAGAAGTGTTCTCTATAAGAATCTCTTGCTCCTGCATGAGATATGGTGGATGTTGGCCACAGAGGATTTAAAGATTCCCAGAGATTAACTAAACCTGTGAATAATCAAATCCAAAAAAGTCAAATCTGCAAATGTGGAGTGATGACTGTATGCACATCTCTGAGTTGTTCTGGGTGTTGTAACTTAAAAAAGCAACATTTCACAAACTGCTATGTCCAGTCTGCTTGTGATCAGCCATGGAGGATCAGCAATGAGGAATGCCTCTTAGATGGGAAGCTGATTTAAGCTTATTATTCATCTATTAGTTTTATTTATATTTTGCCTTTCCTTCAACACACACTAGGTCTTATACAGTTTTCCCCTTCCAACTTCATTCTCATAATAATCTTATGGCTACGAACAGGCTATGAGAATGTGATTAATCCAGGGTCAGTCAATGAATTTCACGGTTCAGTACAGACCATAACCTTCAACACTTTAATGATTATTCCATACTAGTTCTTGGTTAAGCTCTGTTGCTATTAGTTTTTTGTAGGGTTTTCAGGCTATGTGGCCATGTTTTAGAAGAGGTTTTTTCCTGATGTTTCACCAGCATCTGTGGCTAGCATCTCTGAAGATGCTGGCCACAGATGCTGGCAAAACATCAGGAAAAACCTCTTCTAGAACATGACCACGTAGCCTGAAAAAACCACAAAAAACTATGGATGCAACCATGAAAGCCTTCAACTTCTGTTGCTGTTGTGTGACTCTAAGTCATTTCTGACTTATGGTAATCATATTACAGGGTTTCCTTGGCAAGATTTATGCAGAGGGGGTTTGCCTTTGCCTTCCTCTGAGGCTGAGAAAGTGTGATTTGCCTAACGTTTCCCACTGGGCTTCTGCAGCCAAGCAGGGATTCAAACCCTGGTCTCCAAAGATGTAGTTCCAGCACTACACCATGCTGGCTCTTAGCTTAACAATGACAACATTGCATTAATGGTGTTAAGATTTTAAAACAAAGTAATTGCAATTAAAAAACAAACAAAATAGTCTCCCCACCATCTTAATGTGATATACAAACACTTACTTTTAATACATGTAACTTCTAGAAAATTTGTTTGCAATTGGATTGAAGTAGGGGTTTTGGGGTTATATTGTGAATACGATGATGACAAATAGTACCACTAAACTACTTCCACTTTATTATAAACAAATGTGCAAGATTAGAGTAGAATCTACAACTGTGAAGAAGCTCATACTGAAGCAGTACTGCCCTCTGGAGCACATTTCCCCTAGAAACACCAAACTCCTATCTGTTGTGTGCTACGGATGGAAATAATATATGAATATATATATATTAAATGGAAATAACACATGGTTCCTCAGTGCTGAAAAACAGAACCCTGGACTAATAAGAATGTTTACAGTTAGGGAAGTATTCTACCCAAAATTTGCATATAGTATTTTGTATGCAGAACATTTTCTGAGACGGAAACTGCATTTTCAGCCCAGAAAATGGTATTTCTGCACAAGCATTATTTTCTATGTAGAGAATATGTTTCCTGCATGGAAAATGCTGGGTTTTTTTTTCCTGCAAAAATAGAGTGTGAGAATTATGAACACTCTTGGGAAACTGCAGTTTATAAAAGAGTTCCTTAGTTCTTACAGAAGGAAGACAATTGCTAAATTGTTGCTTCGTTTGAGAATGAAATTAGCAATTAGTAATTACATTTTTACTACATGCACACGCACTATTTCTAGGCTTCTTTATGATTCAGACTCCAATGCCTAGAAAATTTACTTTAGTGGACAACAACTCCAGGAACCCTTTGTCCATGCAACCACTGAAATATGTAAGTTAATTAACAGCAATCTAATTCCCCTCTCTTCATTCTTTGTGCTACCAGAAACGATGCAATTTTGGCCCTGTCATCAGCCCATCTCAGACATTTCCAGCAAGTAACTTTTCCAAGTTTTAGGAGCAGGAGAGCCAGGATGATGTAGTGGTTTGAGTCTTGGACTATGAGTCTGCAGACCAGGGTTCAATTCTCTGTTCAGCCATGAAACTCACTAGGTGACCCCTGGGCAAGTCACTCTGTCTGAGCCTCAGGGGAAGGCAATGGCAAACCTCCCTGAACAAATCTTGCCAAGAAAATGCCATGATAGTTTCATTTTAGGGTCGCCCTAATTCAGAAACTTTAGTTACATACTACTCTGTCAGTACCTATTCCTTGTCATAGTACTGAAGGTGGAATCCAATCATTGTGAAATCCTCAGTACTGCTTGAATAATACAGGAGACAGGCCGTTATCTTTTTTCTTTTCACACTAGCGTGGAGCATGCTTGGGTAATGTAGGAGAAACACTTATGGCCTGCACTTTGCTCGCCAGCAGTAAGGTCTCACTTGGGAAGAATGGAAGGTATGATTTACACCTTCTTCAGCTCAAGTGAACAAAATCCAACTTTAAACTTCTGTTTTTTGGGCTTAAAAACAAAACTAAACAAAGCAGAATCAACCCATGTACTGTAGTATAGAAGTAAGAACAAATATCTAATACAGGCCATACCTTTTATCAAGTCCAAAGATACTGCATATCTTTGATTTTCTAAGAGTTGACTGAGGGCCTATATAGATCGGCACTTTGTGCCGGGGTATGCCCTCAGGTGCCATTTTGGCATGCACTGGTCCACACAGTGTGCACCATCATGACACACCTCTGGATCTGCATCCACATGATGCAGCACCAAATGGGTGTTATAAAGCTGTGCTGTCGTGGCTATGGTGCCCCTTCGAGGGCACAAAATGGAGCTGCTTTTTGCAGCTCCTTTTTGTGCTCTCCAGAGGCCGGATTGGGGTCATGGCATGAGGTTGCCATGGCCCTGATCCAGCCAAACCATTTGGGGGGCAGTCTGTATAGCCCCTGTGTAATTTTACCTTCTCTATCAGAGAGTTCTTTTGCCACAATAAACTACAGTCTCCAAGATTCCCTAGCTCTGAGCCAGGGCAGTTAAAGCTGTTTCAAACTGGATTATTTCTGCAGTGTATTTTGGACAAGAGAGACCAGGGTTCAAAACTCTGCTGGGCATGGAAACAATGAGAATCAGTTACCTTGGGCAAGTGACACTGTCTCAGCCTAAGAGGGAGACAATGGCTAATATTTCCATGACAGTCCTGTGATAAATTTACCTTAGTCACCATAAATTGGGAATGTCTTGAAGACAACAGCCAACTTTATTATTAAAATATGTGTATTCTCCCCTATTGCATTAGATTTCTGAGCAGCTTACAAAAGCTGAAATTATTTAACATTTAACAACAAAAATAATGTCAAAATTCTAAAAGCATAATAAATGGCAGAATAATTTTAATGACTGGATAATTTAAAAGGGTAACAAGGTGCAAAATCATGTATATAGAGAGATTTGGATGAAATATGTGTTAATCTGTTTCAGTTTAAAAAAAGAAGAGAAGGAAGTGGGTAATAGTCTTGTAGCATCTTGTTGCTTTAAAAATGTCACAAACCTTTTCTTGTCTCCTTTGCTACTCTTCCAATTTTTGTTTTTCCTTTTTGAAAAGAATCTCAATGGAGTTTATCAAATGGGAGGAATTTCTCTTAAATTTGAATGAAAAGAAAGTGGGGCCAGAACGCATTCACGTGAATTCGCTCGTTTAGCGAATTTACGTGAATACAAATTGCGTTCAAACAGGCTTCCCATTGCCTGAAAATAGCATGCCCTTGCCCGAATTTGCATGTGGTAGTCTATCACGCAATATCGTGAAACCCCATGATTGCGTTCGGACTGACTTCCCATTGCCTGAAATTGTGTGAGGTTGTCTATCATGCAATAACGTTCAGATTGCCACTGGATTATACTTCCAATTTCCCTTGTCTGATAAACTCCATTGTGAAACAGTGCCATCTTGTGGTAAGTGGTAAAGACAACAACAATACAGGTGTGTTTGTGTGGAATGGCATTCTTATTTTATTACACATATTTACTTTGCTGTACGTAAGCTCAACTGCTTTAATTCTTTCTCTCTGTGTATATTTCTGTGTATGTCCATGTGTATCTTACCATCACAGCTCCAAGACTTAAACCTGAATACCTGAAATTTTACAAGCATACTAAAGGGACCCTGAGTGTGTATGCCCGAGTGTTATTTGAGTTTTAAAATATTTATATTTAGTGTTGGTGGACTGAACTGCCTACTTCAGAATGCACTACAAGAATGCTCCACCAGTGTATTTTGTGCTAGAGCCATGAATGAGTGTGAGTGTCAAACTTATCATGAAATTTGGAAACAAAGGTAGAAGCTCTCTCAGATGCAGAAGAGCACTAGGTTACCTTTCTGCACCATAGAGTCCTATGGGGCTATAGGGCAGGTAATCTACTCCCCTTCCTGAAGTGGTAACAGTAGAAAAACGGGGGGGGGGGGGCAGGTACTACTATTTTAGTGTCCCAGCAGGCAGTCATCAATTCTGCAGTAGTTGGAAGCATGTGCAACCTATTTTAAACATCTCTCTCTCTTTATTGCTCTAAGCATCTATCACCACTCAGCTGCTGACAGCATCCTGTTAGCTCACAGATGCCTGTAAGGCAATTATGTGCCTATTTTCTCCTAATTTACAAACTTATATACTTCTGTGTACTTAGGGAGAGCCCCAAGTAGGCAAAAACCACTCCTTTATTTTACCTGAACCGACAAGCTTCACATTCAAATAGACAAGTCCTCAACAATGACATTTTGCTAATATAAGAAAATAGGAAACAACCATCCCTAATTAGCCCTAATTGGTAAGTGCAAAACTAGAAGACCACACATAAGGAACTATGGATTTGCTCAGCAGTTAACTTACCAAGCATTCCTGAAGATGGTGGATTTGGCTGAATATCCTCAGGGGAGTTCTCTTGAAGGATATCCCAAAGCTGCCACTGCATGTACGGATTCAGGATATAAAAGGGTTGTTCAGGATATTTTTTCCGATAGTGCTTGAAGCTTGCAAAAAAATTGTAGTCTGGTCTACGATACCACTGAAACCAAAAATTGAAAGAACTGCAAATCTTCTATAAATAACAGCAAAACTCTTCCAAAACAATGGCCTCAAGCAAAGATGTTCTCCAGAAGCTTTCATCTTTCCACACAATGCAAATAACCAGTTTGTGGATCAGGTGTGAAAACCTTAGTATCAGAGACTCAGAGAAGGCCTGGTCCTGCAGCTCTAAAAGAGGCCTTGTACTGAAGAACCTAGTGTAGATCAGGCGTGTGTACTGGAATTGCGCAAGTGAATCTGAACCCCTATACTACACTGGGCAGATTCAGATTTTTGTGGTCCCTCAGCCACTCAGCCCTCAAATTTTTTTAAAAATGGCAGCATTTTCAGGCCCTAAAATGTGTAGAAATACACACACTTCTCCCCATCCAATCTGCACAAGCAGAGCCCAGAACTTCATAGTATCCCCTAATGCCTCTGTTTTCTCCTGCCTCTCTCAAAGCTGTCTGGAAGTGATGGAAAAGTTATTTCTTGCTGCCAATTTAAGAAGGACCAGTAGAAATAAAGTAACGGATTTGGGTGTGGTATGGCTTGCAGGAGGTCTGAGGAGGATATTGGATCCTGGTACACACATGATTCCTCATTGCTGCTATATCCACTAGTGTCTGTTCAGTGCGTGGTTGCTGTGGTCACAACTCCCTAAAGCCAGATATGAGGAGATCCAGTGAATCTTTACACACAGTGCAGGTCAAGCTCTCCCAGTTCCTTCTTTACAGTGGGCCTGACAAATCACACACAGGATGGCCAAGAAACACAGGCTTGGTGTAGGATATTTGGTCTTGCTATCTCTCCTGATAATGAACTAGGTATTGTTATTCTGAAATAATGAGCAGGAACACTCTCTTTGCCTTAAAAGAATAGGAGAGGGGGTGTTGGAGGCTTTGCAAGCCATTTGAGTGTAGTTACATCAAACACTACATTACCACTGTGTGTGTGGATAGCACAGCTGACAATAAAAAACAAAGAACGCAGCAAATTGCCCACAGAAGGTGAGAATGGGGGATTTCCATATATACTCGACTGTAAGTTGACCTCATGTATAAGTCATGGATCTTCACATGATCCATGGATAGGTCGAGTGTAAAACTTGGAGGATGTGAGCAGCAAGAGGGAAGCAGTGATCAATATGAGACTTCAGTGTTTCAGCCTTCACTCCAGAGACAGCAAAGCCCATGGGTGGGAGAGGGACTGTTAAACAAACAGCAATCAATCAGTCACCAAGGACTATCTGCTTGACAGCACTTTAAACGTTTCTGTGACTTTTGCATCAGGAACATTTAACAACCTAAGTGATGCATATACAACAATGTTCAGGTCATTCCAAATGAAGGAAGGTGAACAGCTACAAGAGAAGAGGGTCTTTTTAGTGGTAGTGACTTACCTGTGGAATGCACCTATCAAAAACATTTTTCTGGTACATCTTTACAGAGCCAAATGAAGCCTTTTTAAAAAAAAAAATCCTCTGGAGTTTTAAAAACTCTTTTGGAGTGCTTTCAGCTTAGCACATCTTCTATTTTGTTTTTAGGTCTACATTTTTGTACTGTAGTATTTCGACTCTTTGTTGCTGGTTTTATCTTTTATTATGAGGTGGTTTTAGAGTTTCATTTATGCTTATTAATGTACAGTCACACAGTCATTGGGCTGTCTAAAGGTGGAATAGATAGTGTGCAGCCTAAAAACCTTTTCAGTAAGTAATTGGGGGGCTGTGAAACAAGAAATTCCTAGAATGATTTGACACTAAATGCTTTCCTCTGACTTGGTAGAATTATAAAAATCTCCTGGATCAAGCTAGGCCTTTGCCTTGGCCATTTCTGCTGAGATGCTTAACTGCAGTATTGTCTTGTATTTTCCTTTTTGATCCTGGGCTAATGTAATCTTGCTGGTGTTCTAAGATGCCTATGGCCCAGCTCTGTAACACACAGTATGACAGACATAAGACTGTGACAGGAGGAAAAATGTGAAATATAGAGGAGAAATTGATCAAATCATGAATTTCCTGGACAAGAGCTACGTTCCACCAAAATCAATATACCTTCATGCACACCTTACCTCTTGAATAGTTGAGTGATAAGGTGCTGGATCCCACACAATTAAAGTTCCAAAGTTATATTGTACGTCTGTAAGAAACTTCTGTTCTTCAACAGTAATAAGCTGGGAATGATAAAAGAACTGGGTTAAATGCATTCTGCCCCATTTGAAAAGGGAGACAGAGAAAGATAATGCATGAATGGATAGACAGAACAACAGACTTGAATCCTATTCAGAGATTATGAAAGCAGTGAAATAAACTCATGAGGAGAGCACAATAACCTGCCCTTTATTACAACTCTCCTCCTGTAGAGAGCAACCTTCTGAACAACTCTCTAAATTTAACTCTATACATTTTTTGAGAGGGCTAGTTGTTCCCCCCTTCCCCCGCAATAGATTTTCTGGCATTGACACTGGATGTCATAAATAATAAACCTGATGTTACAAATGATAAAATGGTGCAAAGCATATAGGAGCCCGGGTGGCGCAGTGGTTAAATGCCTGTACTGCAGCCATTCACTCAAAACCACAAGGTTGTGAGTTCAAGACCAGCAAAAGGGCCCAAGCTCGACCCAGGCTTGCATCCTTCCGAGGTCGCTAAAATGAGTACCCAGACTGTTGGGGGCAAATTAGCTTACTTGCTAATTAGCTTACTTGCTGTTCACCGCTATGATCTTTGGAATAGCGGTATATAAATAAAACAAATTATTATTATTATTATTATTATTATTATTATTATCTTTTTTGGTCCACATTGTTGTGGTTCACTTGTCTAACAAATGGCATATCTTTATGAGTCTGATAGTTTGGTTTATGTAGTCTACAAACATCTTGCACCATTTTACAACTTCTAACAGCAGCTATGTCTTTATGCTGTTCAGTGCAAATATCAGAAAAGCTATCTGGGGAAAAGCAACTAGCCCCCAAAAAGCATAAAGGAAGAAATTGTTGCAATACAAGAAGCAGCAGAACAGGTGCTCCTTTGGTGAGTCATAATGTGGAAGAAAAGCACTTAGCAACTGACCTCAAATTCTGTGCATTAGAGAAAATCTGTCAGGGATGCTTTGATTTGGATTTCCTGCATGGCAGGGGGTTGGACTGGATGGCCCTAGTGGTCTCTTCCAACTCA